>NW_006935522.1:1408-2818 GCF_000298275.1 Orycteropus afer afer
AATGTCCCCTCTCCACTTTCCTTTTCAATTAAGCTTCAAGGACAGCTGCCTCATGTCTTTCTTCTCTCAGAAGAATCGCTGTTGTTGTTGTTGTTGTTGTTGTTACGTGCCATCAAGTCAGACCAACTCATAGCGACCCCTCCCTGGGTTTCTGAGGCAGTGTCACTAGGAAGTAGATTGCCCGATCTTCCTTCTGAGGAGTGGCTGGTGGGTATGAACCGCCAGCCTTCTGGTTACCAGTCAAGTGCCTTAGGCACTATGCTACCAGAGCTCCTCAGAAGACTCTAGAAAACTGGAAATAATTTAATTATTTTCGTCTCCAAAAAGAACTAGCAAGACAGCTAAGAAAATGCATTGAAGAGGTTTATGTTATTGAATATTTTCTCACTTTAATCACATTATATAACACCTCGAGGAAAGACCTCCAAAACAAATGAAAGTAAAGACCCTTAACTTATCATTTGGAGTTCTTAATCAGACTTCTTTCCCTACTCTCTTTGATGTCTTCTCACTTCTGTAAGTGTTTTCTAAGACAGCACAACTCTAATGTAAAATACAGTGAGACCTGTGAGAGCTGGAACTCAAAGGGATTGCCTTGTTTTTCCGTGCCTTGCAAGTTTTCCAGCTTTGACAGGGTCCACTCTTACCACTTTTCTATTGCTGGTATTAGTGGAAAATATTTGAGTTTTCCTTCTCCAACAGGTTTCCACCTTATACAGGTTCTGGCTTTCACGGGTTTTATTGTATTATTTTTACTCCTCAATTCAAAAAGTAAAATCCATTACTACTGAATATTATCAGAACATCTACGAAGCTAATCCTATGTGTCCACTAATTCACAATATATGGCTGCAGATATATTTTTATAAGGCACTGGCCCAGTGGTCTGAGATGAAAACACAGGAAACAAGATGGCAGTCAAATCCAAGGAACGCTGACAGATGATCTATTTATGGTATTCTAGGGGTTTGCCTTGGCCCCAAGGCTCCTTTCTCCGGGCTCAAGAAGTTCTTTAACTCTGACACCCCTCCCTTACCAAGTCTCCATT
This sequence comes from Orycteropus afer afer, assembly GCF_000298275.1. Classification (NCBI taxonomy): domain Eukaryota; kingdom Metazoa; phylum Chordata; class Mammalia; order Tubulidentata; family Orycteropodidae; genus Orycteropus; species Orycteropus afer. The sequence continues at coordinate 2,457 of NW_006935522.1, forward strand.
CCTTCTGTTAGGACACCCATTGACTCACAGTGACCCTTAGGACAGAGCAGAACTACCCTACAGGGATTCCAAGCCTGTAAATCTTTACAGAAGCAGAGAATCTCATTTTTCTCCCACTGAGTGGCTGGTAGGTTCAAACCACGAATCTTTAGGTTAGCAGCCTAATGCCTTTCCCACTGTGTCACTAGAGCTCATTTTACTAACTTTAAAATAAACAAAGAGGCTTTTCAGTAATCTTATACTAGCAGAAGATACTCTTAACACAAAAAATAGTTTAATGTGGAGTTGTGGCAAGATGGTGGACTAGGCAGAAGGATTGCACAGACCCTCTTCAACAAAGAAAAGGGAAACCAATTAACACA
>NW_006935523.1:0-678 GCF_000298275.1 Orycteropus afer afer
TTTTGCCCATAGAATCTCTCAATATTGCAACTCGAGGCTTAAATACCAGGAAGTTTTGACTACTATGGCTGTATAGTAGGTTTTGAGATCCGGCAGTGTGAGACCTCCTACTTTGTTCTTCTTCAATAATGCTTTGCTTATCTGAGGTCTCTTTCCTTTCCATATAAGTAGTGATTGATTTGAGGGGTTGCTATGTCAGTTCTGACTCGACGACACATAACAACAAAAATAAAAACAAAGGTTGATGGGATCTGGATTGAGATTGCATTGAATGCATAAATTGCTTTGGGTAGAATTGATATCTTCCCAATGTTCAGTCTTCCTACCCATGAACATGGAATGTTCTTCCATTTATGTAGATCTTTTATGGTTTCTTGAAGTAGTTTTTTTTATATAGTTTTCTTTGAATAGGTCTTTTGTGTCCTTGGTAAGATTTATTCCCAAGCATTTTATTTTTCGGTAGCTATTGTAAATGGTATTGATTTCCCTATTTATTTTTCAGCAATCTCTTTGCTGGTGTAGAGGAATCCAACTGCTTTTTGGATGTTGATCTTGTATCCTGCCAGTATGCTAAATCTCTCAGTTAGTTCCAGTAGGTTTTTGACTGAGTTTCTTGGGTTTTCTAGGTATAGGATCATATCATCAGCAAATAGGGATAGTTTGACTTCTTCCTTACCA
>NW_006935523.1:2543-3549 GCF_000298275.1 Orycteropus afer afer
AAAATACCAAAAAAGGAGACATACGGAGCTGCGGTCTGGCAGCGATCCTGATGGCTTAGACAGCTTGGAGATTCCTGAGTGGTGGTAGGACTTAATAATTAACCTAAAAATCATCCTGCTAGCCAGGGACTGCACAGAGGACTGTGCACAGTGGCTGGGGAACAAACGGAGAAAGTGAAGAGAAAGGTGGCCTGAGCTGTGGACTTTTGCCAGTCCGGATGGTGCCGACATTTTGTAGGTTTAAAAAGCAGCTTGACTATTTTGGGTATTTAAAGAGATAGCACTCTAGCAGATCCCTGAGGCTTAAGAACATGTTCTGCTTTACAGCGACTTCAAGGACACTCGGGACCTGCAAGACTGACAAGTTTTTTGAAGGTTATTCAATTTAATTTGGGTCTGATTGAGTGGGAGACAACAACAGTCCCCATAAGACACAACTACACCCATACCTCCTGCAACTTCACTTACTGAGTGACAGCCACTACCTCCTTCTCCACTAATGGGCCAAAAATAAAAAAACACCAAGAAGGACCAGAATCACCCTTGGCTGCTCTTCACAAACAGTTAACAGAGATCTAAATACAATAACGCCACGATGCCTCGGAAACAACAGACCATCATAGTCCACACAAAGAAGCAGGATAAAGTGGTAGAAACAAGGGAGCAGGATACAGACTCAGAACACATCTGTGAGGATGAAGCAGCATTGGAACTCTCTGATAAGGAATTCAAAAGAATTATCTTTAAGTATTTTCAAAAGATTGAGAAACAGACTAAAGAAAACACAGAAAAAGCCATAGAGGAATTTTGGAAGAAAATACAAAAACAAAATGACAAAATAAATGAAAAATTAGAAATGATTATAAATCTACAGATAGAAATTCAGAAGATGAATACTAAATTGTCAGAAATAGATAACACATTGAAAGGGCAAAGGAGTAGAACTGATGCAATGGAAGAAAGAATTAATGAGATTGAAGACAAATACCTGAATACTTCTTTGGAA
>NW_006935524.1:0-1261 GCF_000298275.1 Orycteropus afer afer
GAGAATAGCTAAAGCAAATGGAAGAAATGAAAAGGTAAAAGGGCTGAACAAAAGATTTCAAAGAGCAGCTCGAGTAGACCAAGCCAATTACTATAATGAAATGTGCAAAGACCTGGAGTCTGAAAACCAAAAGGGACGAACACACTCGGCATTTCTCAAACTGAAAGAACTGAAGAAAAAATTGAAGCCTCAAGTTGCAATATTGAGAGTCCTATTGTAGTAGAAGAAAATAAATCTTCAGTAAGAAAGAAGGGGGATAAAGTATTTGGAGAGATTCCTGGCAGTTTTGAGACCTTGAATTCAATTACTCGTGAAGCTAGATCCAACAAAATTTTCTCTGAGATTCTAACACATGATTCAAATAATTATATTCTACCACAACCATTTTTTGCTTAAGTTACTTTGCTTTGAGTTCCTGCCATTAAAAAATTTCTGGGTAATACACACTCTACTAAGCACATGCACAAAAAGATACTAATGATGCTCTAAGAGTTTGTCTATAGAAGTAAACTATGAGGGTGTTAACAGTCAGTATCTCACTGATTGTATGCCATAATCTTGCCACATCATCACCCTAAAATGTATTATAATAAGCTATGAATTAAGCCTTAATACAAGTTATTCATGACTGTGAGATTTTCTACCCCTCACAATTTTATAGACAGCATGATGACAAGAATATCTATCAATCTCTCTTTTATATGTATTGTGGAGCCTTACTACTTACAGACACATACAACTTACCCATGTGCACAACTCATCCATGTACAACTCATTGGGACTGACTGAAGCTGATTGGTGAACCATGAAGGTTATGTGATGGGCTAGCACTTGTGAAGTGATATGAGGATGAAGACCAGTGGAACACTGATGATATAAAAGAATCATGATAAACTGTACTGATTTAATCTGAATTTTAGATGACTTGGTTTCTTTCCATTTAGAAAATCTAACCATTCCAGAAAAGGTTTCTTGCATCCCAAGGAAATGACAAGGCACCTGGATAAGAACTTCCTCTAAATAAGAATGTATTTTTATTTTATGAAGAGAAACTGAAGACTTATTCTACAGGCATAGACAATTTGCAGCAGATCTTTGTTTTGCGAACAGTTGACACAAGCAAATGTAAATTGAATAAGACCTACCCTCCTTAAAGGAACAATGGGGAGTTCTGGCAAGATGGCGGACTAGGCAGAAAGACTGCACAGACCCTCTTCAACAAAGAAAAGAGAAACCAATTAACACAGACACAGAAGATAAT
>NW_006935524.1:2328-2873 GCF_000298275.1 Orycteropus afer afer
TTTTTCTTCATTTATTATTCTCCTTCCCTACTTTTTTTTCTTACTGCCCTATCCCCAGATATTGCAGGGTTTCTTGTTTTTTCGTCTTTTTTTCCCCTTTTTTCTTTTTATGGTTACTGTACCTGTGTGATTACGTGGTGTTTTTCATCCATGGACTTTTAGTTTTTTTATGGTTATTCAATTGTAATTAGTGTCTGACTGGGTGGGAGACAACAACAGTCCCCATGAGACACAACTACACCCACAACTCCTGCAACTTCACTTACTGAGCAACAGCCACTACCTCCTTCTCCACCAATAGGTCAACGATAAAAAACCACCAAGAAGACCCTGAATCACCTTTGGCTGCCCTTCACAAACAGTTAACAGAGATCTAAATACAATAACACCACGATACCTCAGAAACAACAGATCATCACAGTCCACACAAAGAAGCAGGATAAAGTGGGAGAAACAAGGGAGTAGGATGCAGACCCAGAACACATCCCTGAGGAAGAAGCAGCATTGGAACTCTCTGATAAGGAATTCAAAAGAATTATCTTTAG
>NW_006935525.1:0-541 GCF_000298275.1 Orycteropus afer afer
CTAAGGCATTTGACTGCTAACCAGAAGGCTGGCAGTTCAAACCCACCAGCCACTCCCTGGAAGGAAGGTTGGGCAATCTACTTCTGTAGTGATACTGCCTCAGAAACCCAAGGAGGGGTCTCTATGAGTCAGATCCAACTCTATGGCAGTGAGTTTGGTGTTTTTGGTGTTTAACATGCTGAACAACACACAGTAGATGTTCATTATGTATTTGTTGAAGAACTAAAGGGAAATGAGTACATACATAAATATTATCACAGTTAGCTGATAAATCTTTTCTCCCACAGTTTCTCAAGGTGGATCCTCCAATGTTAGGCAATCCTAGTGGCCAATTAAAGAGCTCTGGTGGTGTAGTAGTTAAGGTATTTGGCTGCTAACCAAAAGGCCAGTGGTTCAAAACCACCAGACATTCCATGGAAGAAAGATGAGGCAATCAGCTTCTGAAAAGATTTACAGCCTTAGAAATCCAGTGGGTGTAACTATGGGTGAGAATTAACTCAATGCCAGTGAGGTTTTGGTTTTGAGTGGCCAGTTTCTAAGC
>NW_006935525.1:2371-3052 GCF_000298275.1 Orycteropus afer afer
AACTCGAGAGGAAAGGTCTCCAGGATTCCAGGACGGCCCCAGGTGAGGGCTATTCACTTTTGAGTTGTACTATTAAACAGGGTCTATTTACCTGCATGCTCTCCTTCCTTCTCCCATAGTTCTGGGCTGTGAGCACTTTGGGATCAAGCATATCACCTCCCTCCCTTTAACCTAGTGCCCAGAACAGAACCTGGCACATAGATGATCAGCCCAGGTGTGTGGAGTGACAGAAGGAAGGAGGGACAGGAGCAGAGTCCCAATTTGAGAAGAAAGAGATACTCCATCCAGCCTGGCAGCCCTGAGCCCAGGAGACAGTGTGCACCCAACAAGACAAGTGGGACAGCATGAAGAAGTGTTCACCAAGATCTTGTGGATAGAACAAACATTAGGAAGAAATAGGGGTTGCAGAGGGCTAAAGTCTCTTTTCTCCAAGAAGGAGACAACAATATTATCAGCAGAATGGAACCAAAGACTGGAACTATTCAATTTAACAACAGGGAAAGAAGAAAAGCCCAGTATATTCATGTAAATTGTGGTGCTAATGATTTCCAGGTAAGAGGAGAGAGAGCCCCCAGGCAGGAAGTGGGAAGCTAAGAACTGATGGCTGAATATAGGTAAGGGGGAAGGCCAGGAAGTGAGCAGAGGTGTTTGGAACAGCTAAGGGACACGAACTTGTCTGTC
>NW_006935526.1:0-542 GCF_000298275.1 Orycteropus afer afer
ATATACCTCACACCATGTCCCCTTCTGAGTTATGCTTGGTAAGGTAGAAAAAAGTCAGTGAAAACAGAGAAGACCCTGAATGAGATGGATTGACAGTGGCTGCAACAATGGGCTCAGGCATGGCAATGATTGAGAGGATGGTGCAGGACTGCGCAGTGATTCATTCTGCTGTACATAGGGTCGCCATGAGTTGGAATTGACTCAATGCCATATAACAAGAACAACAACAGCCATAGCAAAAGTAAAATGTTACTGGAAATAATTCAAAAACAGTTCTAGTAGTACATCAACAGGGAAATTCCAGAAATTCAAGCCAGATTCAGAAAAGGAAGTGAACTAGCGATATCATTCCTGACGTCAGATAGATATTGACTGAAAGCAGAGAATACCTGAAAACATTTACCTGTTTTATTGACTATGTAACGACATTCGACTGTGTGGATTGTAAAAAAAAATTGCAGATAATATTGCAAAGAATGATTCTAGAACATTTAATTGTGCTCATGAGGAACCTGTACCTAGACCAAAAGGCAGATGTTCAA
>NW_006935526.1:1897-2877 GCF_000298275.1 Orycteropus afer afer
ATCTGCCAAAAAGAGAATATTCATTTCAACAGCTGTAACTTTTTAGATGTCTGTCACCTATTTTGACTCAACTCAGCCATCGTACTGTCATGCTCTCTGTTCCTTTTATGGAGTCATGGAAAGATACTGAAAGGTTAAAAGAGCTGAAGTGAAACATGAGAAAACATGAGACTCCATGTAGCCCACAATTCTCAAATTTTGAGATCCAATGGTACTATACACAAATTATTAGTGACTTCTCCCTTCAAAAAACATAAAACCAGATGCTCACACAAAGATACTCTATTGTTATGACAAAGAGTCATATTACTTTGTAAGAACCAGAATAGAACATGGTTGTATTTACTCACTGTGAAGATTAAGATTCTCATGTTTAATGGATGTAGAACATGATGAATGTTATCAAAGTGACTGAACTATACATGACAAAACCATTGAGTTGGCAAACAGTTTATATATATTCTTAACCATACAAAAAAATTAATATTACAAGTTAATTGAAGTCCCAGAAGGGTTTAACCTGTTCAATAGGCTATGAATCCTAAGAAACAAAGACTTAACCACCATCCCTCTGGAGGCTCCACTCCCAATTTTCTCACATTTGCACCCCCGGAAGGTACACAAGAAAGACTTCCATAGTCTCATTATTGGTATCCCCTGGGCTTAAGATTGGCCTCTTTTAAATAGCTTCAATCCATTGGCTTCACAGGGAGTGAGGAGAGAGAAGGATGCCACATTGCACTTCTGATGCTAAAGTTGGACAGAGCAGCAGACCAGCTATAGAACAAGAAGACTCCTTTTATCAGCACAGGGAGTGAAGTGAGCTGTCTGGGTCATCTCTCATCAATCCTGGTACGATGGCGACCCAACAAACTTTGACCCAGAAACAAAATTCCAAAGGGTCCACCACAGCACTGGAGCAGGTTATGTATTTTTAAGCTACTAAACACCCTGGCATTCATTATGACAATGTATTAGTG
>NW_006935527.1:0-462 GCF_000298275.1 Orycteropus afer afer
TAATTTCCACATTCTGTGGGATCACCTTTCTTTGGAATGCATACAATTATGGATCTCTTCCAGTAAGTTGGTCAGGTAGCTATCTTCCAAATCTCTTGCATAGCTGACTGAGAGTCTTCAGCAGGGCATCTGTTTGGTGAAACATCATCAATTCCTGGAGCCTTGTTCTTCACCTATTCTTTCAGTGCAGCTTTGACTTCCTCTTTCAGTACCATTGATTCTTGATTATATGCCACCTCCTGAAATAGATGAACATCTCCCAGTTCTTTTTGGTACAGTGACTCTGTGTATTCCTTCAATCTTCTTTTGATGTTTCCTGCATCATTCAATATTTTGCCCATAGAATCTTTAAATATGGCAACTTGAGGTGTAAATTTTTCCTCAGTTCTTTCAGCTTGAGAAATGCTGAGCGTGTTCTTTCCTTTTGGTTTTCTAACTCCAGGTCCTTGCATATTTCATTAT
>NW_006935527.1:2867-3827 GCF_000298275.1 Orycteropus afer afer
ATAATAATAATAATAATAACTATTATTATTATTGGTATGTTTTTGGAGTCTGTTGGCTAGGATTTTGTTGAAAATTTTTGCATCTACATTCATGAGCGATATTAATCTTTAGTTTTCCTTTTGAGTGATGTCCTTGCCTCCTGATTTTGGTATCAAGGTTATGCTTGCTTCATAAAATGAGTTAGGGAGGATTCCATCCTTTTCTATGTTTTGGAATAGTTTGAGTAGGATTGGTATCAGTTCTTCTCTGAATGTTTTGTAGAATTCTCCGATGAAACCATCTGGGCTAGGACATTTTTTGTTGGTAATTATTTTATGACCTGCTCAATTCCTTCTTTTCTTATGTATCTGTTCAACTTTTGCACCTCAGTCTGTGTTGTTGTTGTTGTTGTTGTTGTTGTTATGTGCCATCGAGTTGGCCCCAACTCATAGCGACCCCTCCTTGGGTTTCCGAGTCACTATCACTACGGAAGTAGGATTGCCCAACCTTCCTTCCGAGGAGTGTCTGGTGGGTTTGAACCACAAGCCTTCTGGTTAGCAGTCAAGTGCTTTAGCCACTATGCTACCAGAGCTCCTCAGTCTGTGTTAGCTTAGGTAAATAGTGTATTTCTAGATATCTGTTCATTTCTTCCAGATTTTAAATATGTTGGAGTATAGTTCTTCATAGTATCCTGATTATCCTTTTTATATTAGTTGGTTTTATTGTGATGTCACTTCTTTTTTTTCTTGCTTGTGTTATTCTCTCTCTCTATCCCTATGTTAAAATTGCCAGTGGTCTGTCAATTTTATTAATCTTTTAAAAAACCCAACTTTCAATCTTGTTGATTTTTTTCTAATGTCTTTCTATTTTCTGTTTCATTTATTTCTGTAAGAATCTTTAGTTTTTTCTTTCTTCTGGTGACTGTAGGCTTAGATTGCTGTTCTTTTTCTAATTATTGGAGGTGTTGGTTTTGACTCTTC
>NW_006935528.1:0-2040 GCF_000298275.1 Orycteropus afer afer
TACTGGAACTAATTGAGGGATTTAGCAACATCGCAGGATATAAGATCAACATCCAAAAATCAGTTGGATTCCTCTACACCAGCAAAGAGATTGCTGAAGAAGAAATAAGAAAATCAATACCGTTCTCAATAGCTACCAAAAAAATAAAATACTTGGGAAGGCTTTCTTTCAGGGCACAGCTGGAAGCACTGAGGTCATTCATGCGGTGCTTAAGCTGAGACTCAGCAGCTTTGAGCCCATCTCGCTCTTTCACCAATTTATCCAGTGTAAGTACGACCAACCAACCAGCTTCCCTATACTCCTCATTCTGACAAAATTGCAGAAAAGTATCAAATATCCAATCACCCAGAGTGTCACTTCTCATGAGTACTTGATTTATTGTGGTGCTATTTCGTGTATTAATTTTGCCACCTCATGCCATGGGTTAGTAGGGCTCTCTTTACTAGCAGACACAGAGTCGCTAGTGTTATCAAAATTAATCAAACTGGAGAACCAATCTAGGAAACCCATCCTCTAGAACCACTCTTGGTACCAAATGTGTTAGATTGGGTTATCTAGAGAAACACAAAAACCAGCAAAGCATATATAAAGAGAGAGAGAGAGAAAAAAAAATTATCTTAGGAAAATGGCTCACAAACGTATAGAAGCTGGCAAGTCCAAAGTCCCTGGAGGAAACGTCGGGCTGGCGGCAGCCTTAGCTTCCGCAAGTGCAGGGGGCTGAGAAATTCAAGGCTGGCAGGCAGTACACTGGTTGTTGACTCCAATGAAAGACGAATCCAAGATCTCCAGGCTGAGCGGTGGGCTGCTCACTCATGGAAGTTTGTAGTCAGCACACCAGGGTTCCAATCCCTCACAGAATGTCTCTCTTCCCAGGATGTCCCTGGATATCCTGGAAGCAGGCCACACCCCTAGGGAAACTCCCCTTGGGCAGATTGGCCACTCAGAACACAGTCATCCGATCTCATCATGGGAAGAACCACACAGAACTGGGGTCCAGCCAAGTTGACACACAGCTCCAACTATCACAAGGTCTCACACATTAATTATCCTTTTGTGACTGACTAATTTCACTCAACATATTGTCCTCTAGGTTCATCCATGTTTTGTGGTGTTTTGCAGATTCATCGTTATTCTTTAACATTATGTAGTATTCCATTGTGTGTATGTACCATAGTTTGTTTATCCATTCATCTGTTGTTGGGTGCTTAGGTTGTGTCTATCTTTTTGCTATTGTGAATAATGCTGTGATGAACATGGGTGTGCATGTATCTGTTCATGTCACAGCTCTTATTTCTCTAGGATACTTCCCTAGTAGTGAGATTGCTAGACTATACGGTAATTCTATTTTCACCTTCTTAATGAGCTCTGGTGGTGTAGTGTCTAAGGCATTTGGCTGCTAACCAGAAGGCTGGGGGCTCAAACCCACCAGCTGCTCCTCAGAATGGAGGTTGGGCAATCTATTTGCGTAGTGATACCGTCTGGGAAATCCAAGGAGGGGTCGCTGTGAGTTGGATACAACTCCATGGCAGTGCGTTGGTTTTTGGTAAGGAAGCACCATACCACTTTCCACAGTGGTTGTACCATTTTACAATCCCATTAACAGTGTATAAGTGTTCCAGTCTCCCATATCCTCACCAGCATTTGTTGTTTTCTGTTTCTTTGAACTTTGCTATTAGTTCTGGGATGCAATAATATCTCATTGTTGTTTTGATTTGCATCTCTGTAAAGGCTAATGATTGCAAGCATTTCTTCATGTATTTGTTAGTCTCCAGAATGTCTTCTTTGGTGAAGTGTCTGTTCATGTCCTCTGCCCATTTTTCAATAGATAGCTTTGAAGTTCTTTGTGCATGGGAAAAGACTGTATATTATGCTGTTGTTGGGTGGAGTGTTCTGTATATATCTGTTCTGGTTACCTAGTGCCGCTCTGACGAGAAATATACCACAAATGGGATGGCCTTAAATAAACAGGAGTTTATTCTTACAATTTGGAGGCTTTAAGTCCAAGTTCAAAGTGCCAGGCTCTAGGGGCTAGGTGAAAGC
>NW_006935528.1:2140-2975 GCF_000298275.1 Orycteropus afer afer
GAGTAGCCCCAAGGTTGACAAGTAAAAAGGTACAGTCCTGATGTTACCAAACCACATAGCAGGCCATTAACTTAAATCCATTGTAAGTCCCAAGGCCAGTAGAGCATAGCAGGCTGCTGAGCAATGACATGGCTACATGCAGGGTCCAAGCATGCCATAGGCTAGAGACCATTCCCAAAGGCTTCTACTTATATACAGGAAGCAGACCACAAACCCAAAGGTAGCTATCCAGCTGCTTGTGGTAGATCCCACCATGGAGTTGATTGCCAGTCTCCTCATGGGGATTAACTACCATCAGCTGCTCAGCCACTCAACAAGGCCCAGCCAAGTTGACACACAAACCGAACTACCACAATATCTATGAGGTCTGGTTGGTTGATTGTGTTGTTTTGATCTTCCATATCTTTCTTAAGTTTCTTTCTAGTCATTCTGTCCTTCCTTCAAAGTATTAAAGTCTCCTACTATTATTGTAGAGTTGTCTAATTCTCCTTTCAATTCCATTAAAGTTTGATTTATGTACTGTGGGGCTCTTTCATTGGGTGTGTAGATATTTATTATGGTGATGTCCTCTTGTTTGATTAACACTTTAATCAATATATAATATCCTTCCTTATCTCCTTTGCTAATTTTTGCCTTCAAGTCTGCTTTATCAGAAATTAATATTGCCACTCCTTCTCTTTTTTGGTTGCCATTTGCTTGATAAATGCTTTTCCATCCTTTGATTCTTAGCTTATTTTTGTTTTTGTGTCTAAGGTGTGTCTCTTGTAGACAGCATATTGATGGGTTATGTTTTCTTATTCATTCTGCTACTCTGTGTCTCTTTTTTTTTTTTATC
>NW_006935529.1:0-466 GCF_000298275.1 Orycteropus afer afer
AGGGAAGGGGAGGGAACTCTGTTAGATAGATAGAGATAAGTATTGATTCTGGTGAAGAGAAGGGCAATGTACCAAATGTAAGTGACCAGTATGGCAGCATTGAGGATGAGAAAGACATACAGAGGTACATGGGAAGGACAGATAACAAAGATGAACCTTTTGCACACACAGTGCTGTGTTGTTAGTGAAGGCAAACATGGGTATATGGATGGATAGATAGGTGGACAAGCTGAACTATTAGGTATGAAATGGGGAGTGAAATGGGGAGTGTATCCAAGAACGTGTATAGGTTTGGCAGACAATGGTCCTATAAGTTTATGTGAATGATCAGAATTCCCGGGGGTACAGTAGAGCTGACCAGGGGCAAGGTTGTGGTCATGGCTTGGTCACAGCCAGCTACCTAGAGGGACCGAGTAGTTGAACCTGTGGGTTTGGGACCATAGTCGCAGGGGACATCAAGCTCAAT
>NW_006935529.1:566-1054 GCF_000298275.1 Orycteropus afer afer
CATGGAGGGATGGACACAGGGAAGAGGTAAATATGGGGAGGAAATGGGAGGGGAGCTGTTGCATTGTGGTAAACTGTGGTCAATGTCATGAGAGAAAGTATATGTGAACCGCTGTATGGAATGTAAATTTTCTCTGTAAACCTTTGCCCAAATCACAATTAAAATAAAAAAAAAGAATGCTCCTTAGAATTGAGGATGGCAAGACTTCTTCTCATGTACTTTAGACATTTTATTAGAACGGACCTCTTGGTAAAATAGAGGGTCAGCGAAAAAGAGGAATATTAACATAATAGATTGACACATCAGCTGTAATAATAGGCTCAAACATAGCAACAATTTTTAGGATGACACGGTAGTAGGTAATGTTTCATTCTGCTGTGAACTGGAACTCACTTGATGGCACCTAACAACAACCACAACACACACTTGAAAGAGGAGAGGAAAAGAGCTAAACTAAATAATTTATCATTTTCATGGCTTTTAGTCTG
>NW_006935529.1:2030-2524 GCF_000298275.1 Orycteropus afer afer
GATCTATTAAATAACACAATCTGCCATATATATAATAGGAATCCCAAAAGGAAGTGAAAAGGTGGAATGGGGAAAATATTTAAATAATTAAAAGATGAAAATGTCCACAATTTTATGAAATCTACAGGTACAAAATCCCTCATAAATATCAAGAGGAAACACAAGGAAACCCAATGTGGTGATACCTTTGCATGTCAACCTGGCTGGCTGGGCCTGGTTGAGTGGCTGGGCAGCTGGATGTGGTTATTTCCCATGGTGAGATTAGCAATTAACTCCATGGTGGAGTCTATTGGAGCAGCTGAGTAGCTGCTTTGGCTATGTGCTTTACTTCCCGTATATAAGAAGCAGCTTTGGGAACGGTCTCTAGCTTATGGTACGTTTCGACCCTGCATGTAGCCATGTTGTTGTTCAGCAGCCTGTCATGCTCTGCCAACCTTGGGACTTACAACGGACTTGAATGAACAGCCTGCTGTGTGGTTTGGTAACATCAGGAC
>NW_006935530.1:0-1227 GCF_000298275.1 Orycteropus afer afer
AAACTGTGGTCAATGTCATGAGACAAAGTATATGTGAACTGCTGTATGGAAAGTGAATTTGCTCTGTAAATCTTCACCCAAATCACAATAAAAAATAAAATAAAATAAAACACAACTCACCAAAATCTGTGGCACACAGCAAAGGAATGCTCAGATGACAATTTATAGCAATAAACATACACATCAAAAAATAAAAATGAAAGAAAATTAACATCTTAAAGTAACATCTCCAACAATTATAAAAAGAATGGGGGAAAAAAAAACAAAAAACTACAGTCATCAGAAGAAAGGAAATAATAAATAATTGAGTGGAAATAAATGAAATACAAAACATAAAAAATAGTAGAAAGCATCAACAAAACTAGAAATTGGTTCTTTGAATGGATTAGTAAAATTGAAAAATTTAACAAAGGAAAATTTTTCAGATAATAAGAATAAGAAATTAAATAGGCAATGTCACAAGAGAACCAAGTGAGATAAAAAGGATAAGAGCTGTACTCCAACAAATTTGAAAACCCAGAAGAAAAGAAATAGAAAAATTTCTAGAAAAATACTACCTATCCAAACTAACACAATTTGAGGTAGAAAATTGGAACAGATTCATCACAAAAGAAGACATTGAATAGATCATTTAAAAAATAAATTTTTAAAAAAAGTCTTGGCCCAAATGAATTCAGTGGCAGATTCTACCAAAATTCAGCGAAAAGCTGACAACTATTCTCCCCAAACTATTCCAGAACATAGAACCATATGAAATACTCCTGAACATATTCTATGAGGCAAAAGCATAATCCTGGTGCCCAAACCAGGCAAAGACATCACTAAAAATGAAAATTATAGGCCAATGTCTCTCATGAACATAGACGCAAAAAATCTCAATAAAATCCTAGCCAATACAATCCAACAACATATCAGAAAAAATAATACATCATGACCAACTAGGGTTCAAACAAGGTACACAGAGATGATTCAGCATTAGAAAAGCAATCAATATAATCCACCATTTACATATTTATTTATTTAAATAGAACAAAGGAAAAGAACTACATGATCATATCAATAGATACAGAAAAACCATTTGACAAAATTCAACACTCATTCCTGATAAAAAAGCTCAGCAAAATAGGAGTAGAATGGGAATTCCACAACATAATTAAGGGTATATATACAACACCAACAGCCAATATTATTGTCAGCAGAGAGAGACTGAAAACATTCCCCTTAAGG
>NW_006935530.1:1387-2857 GCF_000298275.1 Orycteropus afer afer
GTAAAAACTATCTCTATGTGCACATGATATGATCCTACACATAGAAAATCCCAGGGACTCATCCAGAAAATTATTGAAACTAATAAAATGGTCCAGAAAAGTTGCAGCATACAAGATCAACATACAAAAATCAGTAGGATTCCTCTAAACTAACAAAGATAACTCTGAAAATAAAATCAAGAAAACAATACCATTTACAATAGCCACCTAAAGGAGAAGTACTTAGGAATATATGTAACCTGAGATACAAAAGATCTATAGAAAGAAAACTACAAAATATTACTGCAAGAAACCAAAAGACACCTACATCAATGGAAGAATATCCCATGTTTATTGATAGAAAGGCATAACATTCTGAAAATGTCAATACTACCCAAAGTGATCTTCAGATATAATTCAATTCTGATGCAGATCCCATCATCATTCTTTAAAAAGATGGAAAAATTAATCATCAATTTTATACGGAAAGGAAATAGACCCCAGATAAGCAAAGCACTACTAAAAAAGAAAAACAAAGTAGGAGACCTCACACTCCCCAATCTCAAAATATATACAGCCAAGATTTTCAAAACAGCTTGGTATTGGCACAATGACAGACACATAGACCAATGGAAGAGAATTGATAACCTAGAAGTAAACTTATCCACTTTTTCTTTGATAAAAAGCTGAAACTCATTAAAAGGTGAAGGGATAGTCTATGTAACAAATGGTGCTGGAAAACTAGAAATCCATTTACAGAAATATGGAACCAAATCCATATGTCTCATCATATTCAAAACCTAACTCTAAATGGATCAAAGATATAAACATAAAACCTGAAACTCTTCATGTCATCAAAGAAAATATAGGGACAAAGTTAGGAACCCTAATACATTACATAAATATACCATCAAACATAACTAAAGACACACAAACAGTAGAAGACAAACTAGACAACTGAGATCTCCTAAGAATTAAACATTTATGTACATTAAAAACTTCACTAAAAGAGTAAAAACAGGACCCGTAGACTGGGAAAAGTATTTTGGCCATGATACACTGGACCAGGGACTGATCTTCAAAATTTATAGAAAACATCAACACCTCAACAATAAAAAGAAAAGCCATCCAACTGAAAAAATGGGCAAAGAACATGAAGAGACACTTCATCAAAGAAGACATTCAAGCAGCCAACAAACATGTGAAGAAATGCTCATGATTATTAGCCTTTTGAGAAATGCAAATCAAAATAAAAATGAGATATCATCTCACCCCAAAATTAATAACAAAGTTTAAAAAAAAAAAATGCTGGTGAGAGTGTGGAGAGACTGGAACACTCATACACTTCTGGTGGGACAGTAAAAGGGTACAATCACTGTGGAAAATGGCATGACACTTTGTTAAAATTTTGGAAATAGAAATACCACACGATTTAGCAATCCCATTACCAGGTATATATTGTAAGAAATAAGAGCCATGACACAAATGTAT
>NW_006935531.1:0-1087 GCF_000298275.1 Orycteropus afer afer
CAGAGTCCACTTGGGACATATTTGTCCTATGTAATTGTATCAAAATTCATATTAACCTCAATTTTTTCCCTTGATTTCAGCATGCCTTCCATTACTGAAAACACATGGTATCAGCAAAAAATTCAAAGCAGAAAATAATTCAGTCATGAAATGGTTAAGGTGTAAGGCAAGAGGCTGATGTCATTTTATGCTGTCCCAAAAGTCCTTACTTGTTAATGGATATTATAAGTTTGGACACCTTAAAAAGTGATCATTACTACTTACATTAGACAAAATCATCAACCTCATTATGAAAGCAAAAGTAAATCAAATTACTGAGTGACTAGAATCGGACTATTACAATGCCTTTTTCTAGGAAACTTTTATGTTCCCCTCACAGGTGATGTTCACCTGAAAGCAAACTCTGAGACAGAGTTTAGAGAGCAGAATATTTAGTAACCTGTGCCCTTAGGATCAACACCTGTGGAATGGAGGGGAAGGAAGCAGGAGTGGGTATAAGGAGAAGTCAAGGTGGGATGTGGGCCCAGTTACAGCTTCAGTTAACCCCAAAGGGACCTCCTGAGGTAGAATAGTCCATTGGAGTTGTTCCAAGTTGGGCCAAAATGATTAGACCTTTATATTTTTGCATTGATCAGTCATTAGTTGTGACCTGCACATGATAGGAGTATGATCTTGTTTGAGGCAGCTCTCTGAAGTTGAGGCAATCCCTGAAAGGGCCCAAAAACCAAAGGCTGTCTGCTGAGGACATTATCCTTCATTGAAGGAGACCTGGTGGTGCAAAAAAAGTAGCCTCAAACCATTCCTTAGGCGTAGGCCACTCCTATTAGTGTTCCATGTGACTCCATTACCATGGCTACAAATTACACAGGGATCGATCCATGGGAGTGATTCTCAACTAGGGGCGAGTTTGTCCTCCAGGGGACATTTGGCAATGTCTGGAGATATTTTTGGCTGTCAAAACGGGCAGTGGGAAATGCTACTGGCATGTAGAGGGTTGTTGTTGTTGTTGTTATGTGCTGTCGAGTCAGCCCTGACTCATAGCGACCCCTCCTTGGGTTTCCGAGGCAGTATCACTACGGAAGTAGGA
>NW_006935531.1:2252-2852 GCF_000298275.1 Orycteropus afer afer
AGGAGTGGCTGGTGGGTTTGAACTGCTAGCCTTCTGGTTAGCAGTCAAATGCCTTAGGCACTACGCTACCATAGCTCCCATAGGACAGAGTGACCCTATTGGACAGAGTAAAACTGCCTCACAGGATTTCCAAGGCTGTAAATCTTTATGGAAGCAGGCTGCTTCATCTTTCTCCCACAGAGCCACTGATGGGTTTGAACTGCCAATCTTTTTTTTATTTTAATTTTATTGTGATTTGGGTGACAGTTTACAGAGCAAATTCATTTTCCATATAGCAGTTCACATATACTTTGTCTCATGACATTGACTGCAATTTCCTGCAATGCAACAGTTCCCTCCTTCTTTCTCCCCATAGTTACCTCTTCCCTGTGTCCTTCCCTCCCATGCACACCTGCCCCCCCATCTGTCTCGCTGTTCATATACAGCCCTTCTATTCTCCCATGATTCATCTCTCCAAGGGGTATATCTACCTAACGTAAATGTTCAGCTCATATAACTGTATTTTGTTTGGCTGGAAGCCACAGGAGTGGGTTCAATTCCAGACCTGAAAGGCAGCTAGGGACCATAATCTCAGGGGTTCCACCAGGCTCTATCAGACCA
>NW_006935532.1:0-1078 GCF_000298275.1 Orycteropus afer afer
GAAAAGTTGAACGGATCCATAACAAAAGAAGCAATTGAACAGGTCGTCAAAAAATTACCAACAAAAATAAAGTCCTGGCCCAGACGGTTTCACTGGTGAATTCTACCAAACATTCAGAGAACTGACAGCATTCCTACTCAAACTATTCCAAAACATAGAAAAAGATGGAATCCTCTCTAACTCATTTTATGAAGCAAGCACAACCTTGACACCAAAACCAGTCAAGGACATCACACCAAAGGAAAACTACAGACCAATATCCCTCAGGAATATAAATGCAAAAATCTTCAACAAAATCCTAGCCAACAGACTCCAACAACATATTAAGAAAATAATTCATTATGACCAAGTGGGGTTCATATGAGGTATGCAAGGATGGATCAACATTAGAAAAACAATCAACTGCCTCCACTACATAAATAAACAAAGGAGAAAAACCACATGATCATATCAGTTAATGCAGAAAAGGCATTTGATAAAATCCAACATCGGTTCCTGATCAAAGCTCTCAGCAAAATAGGAATAGAAGGGACACGCCTCAACATAATAAAGGGCATCTGTGTAAAACCAACAGCCAACATTATTCTTACTAGAGAGAGCCTAAAATCATTCCCCTTGTGAACAGGAACCAGACAAGGATGCCCTCTATCACCACTTCTATTCAACATTGTAATGGAAGTCCTAGCTAGGGACATAAGGCAAGAAAGAGAAATGAAAGGCATCCAAATTGGTAAGGAAGAAGTCAAACTATCCCTATTTGCTGATGATATGATTCTGTACCTAGAAAACCCAAGAGGCTCAGTTAAAAATCTACTGGAACTGAGAGATTTAGCACTGTGGCAGGATACAAGATCAATATCCAAAAATCAGTTGGATTCCTCTACACCAGCAAAGAGATTGTTGAAAAACAAATAAGGACATCAATGCCATTTACAATAATTACCAAAAATATAAAATACCTGTGAATAAATCTTACCAGGGACACAAAAGATCTGTATAAAGAAAACTATAAAAAACTACTTCAAGAAACCGTAAGAGATCTACATAAATGGAAGAACACACCATATTCATAGACAGT
>NW_006935532.1:1983-2916 GCF_000298275.1 Orycteropus afer afer
TTCTAAAAATTAAATTTTTATGTGCTTTCAAAGACTTCTCCAAAAGAGTCAAAAGAGAAACTAGATTGGGAAAGAATATTCGGCAATGACATTTCTGACAAGAGACTTATCCCTGGAATTTATAGAAAACTCCAACATCTTAATAACAAAAAGATAAAATAATCCAATTGAAAAATGGGCAGAAGACATGAATAGACACTTCACCAAGGAGGATATTCAGGCGGCTAGCAAACATATGAAGAAATGCTCACAATCATTAGCCATTAGAGAGATGCAAATCAAAACCACAATGAAAAAATATCTTGCCCTAGCACTAGCAGCAAAGTTCAACAAGACAGAAAATAACAAATGCTGACGATGATGTGGAGAAATTGGGACTCTCGTGTACTGATGATGGGACTTTAAAATGGTAAAACCACTGTGAAAAGCAGTATTGAGATTCCTTTAAAAGTTGTAAATAGAAATACCATTTGACCCAGCCATTCCATTACTAGATATATATCCTAAAGAATTGAAGGCCATGACAAGAACAGACATATGCACACCCTTGATCATCACAGCACTATTTACAATAGCAAAATGTTGGAAACAATCTAGGTGTCCATCAACTGAGGAATGGATATCCAAACTATGGTTCATACATACAGTGGAATACTATGCAATCCTAAAGAATAATGTAGAATCTGCAACACACTGCATAACGTGGATGAATTTGGAGGACACTATGCTGAGTGAAATAAGTCAATCACAGAAGGACAAATATTCTATTAGTCCATTATTGTAAAAGTCAAGGAACAGTTTCTATATGGAAGGAAATTTCCTTTGTTGGTTACCAGGGGTGGGAGGGTACAGTACAGAACACTGTTAGACAGGTGGATAAGTATTGATTTGGATGAAGAGAAGGGTACTGTACCAAATGTGAGTGATCAATAT
>NW_006935533.1:0-573 GCF_000298275.1 Orycteropus afer afer
TAGAGTAATAAAATGATCAATTTTGACTTACTTTATAAATAATTAAGAAATCTGAAAAAAGGAATAGTATATACAATAAGGAATTATGAATTGCAGAAGGCATTATATATAGCAGGATGGGTAAATAAATTTTTACTTTATTGTTGTGCATTTCAAATTATATTTATAGTCAACCTCTTTCAAATGTGTAAACATTTGAAAGAGGTTGACTATGAATATAATATGAATTCCAATGATATGCAATTATAACTCTGGAAGTTAAATATAATTTATTATTAAGCATTTTAGTTAAATAATATCCCAACATTTCATAAGATCTGTTGACTTAAAATGAATTTATAGGTTTATAATCAACAAATTGAAAGATAAATAACTATAATTTCTTATTAGTTTCCAAACTGAGTTCAAACTGCTAAAAATACTTTTTTTTTTTTTTCATACTAGTAGCAGAATACAAGACGACAACACTACAAATATGTTTGGAAAGTGCATGTGATTACTCTGATTTTTATTTTCAGCAATTTTTTTAACTACTTTGAAAATTGAATCTTTATGACCAAAAGTTTCTATTTC
>NW_006935533.1:1868-3090 GCF_000298275.1 Orycteropus afer afer
GGGTCTCTGTGAGTGGGGTCCGACTTAACAGCACATAACAACAACATAACAAGAGGAAGGTATGAGTAGAGTAAAAGTGAAACCATTATCTGGAGAATCAAATACTAGACATGCAATCAAGGTATTAATTTGCATACAGAAGAGATTGGGACCCCACAATTGAAAGGAGATTAGACCATTCAGCTCAGGTAAATAAATAACAGACATGTTGTTGTTATGTGCTGTCCAGTCAGACCCAACTCATAGTGACCCCTCATTGGGTTTCCGAGGCGGGATCACTAGAAGTAAATTGCCCAACCTTCCTTTCAAGGTGTGGCTAGTGGGTTTGAAAAACCAGCCTTCTGATTAGCAGTCAAGTGCCTTAGGCACTACACTACCCGAGCTCCAGACATAGTATGTTTACATTGTCCAAGGAGGACTACTAAAAAGGTTGGCTTAAAAATTTACTGTGGAACTGATCTTGAACATTTCACATGGTCTCGTGTTTGTTCCTTCTGTGCACATAGATCTATACACATGGATTGCCAAGCCACTCTGTGTGTGCCTACAGACCTTTTTCTCACTCCAAAGGTTTTAGTTGATATATCAAAATCAGTGTGAAGGGTTACTAAGCAAAAATAGATGTTCCTTTCTCAGGGATCCCACAATATCTTGTACTTATCTCTATTTTTGGGTAAATCCGCTATCTGTGTGTTTGTGCTTTCCCATTTTCCCATGAGTTCCTGAATTCACTTTTGGCAATAAATGTATGTGGTAATCTGAAAATAATAAATACTTGTCACATTACCTGATTCAGAGTGAACATGCAATAAATATGGCTGAATACTATATTGTTAAAGCAATGAATTATATAAATCTAAGTTAATTAGAATAAAAAGTGTATTTTCCAATACATGCCAAGTGTTTTTAATTACAAATTCTGCTTTGTTAATCATCAAGTAATAGATAAAGGATTAATTAATATCAAGAGCCTTGAAGGATGGAGCATAATCAATAGCTAAACAAAAAAGAATTGAAGTTTTTTATGTTCCATGAAAACATGGGAAATATTATTCTGATACTAAAATATCACCTTTCATAATTTGTACAATAATTATATTTTGAAGGACCCTGGTATCTGCTAATTTGTATGGAAGAATGTTACTCTGTGGTAGTAAAACATTAACTGCTGGAAGTCAATAGCTAAGAAAATGATTTAAAAAAAATAGCATAGCAGTGCTTG
>NW_006935534.1:0-563 GCF_000298275.1 Orycteropus afer afer
GATATGTCCATAGCTGTGGTTTCTGAGTTGTGTCATCTTGTGTATTAATGGTCGGTTGTTATTTGCTATTTTTGGCTCTCTGTTCAAAGGACTCCATTTAGCATCTCTTGTAAAGTTGGTCTGGTTTTAACAAATTCCCTTAGTTTCTGCTTATCTGGAAATCTAATTTCACAAGCATATTTGAGGGACAGTTGTGCCGGGTATATAATTCTTGGTTGGAAATTTTTCTCTTTCAGGGTTTTATATATACCATCTCATTGACTTCTCGCTTGTATGGTTTCTGCTGAGAAATCAGAGCTTATTTTACTGGCTGTCCTTTGTAGGTAACTTTTTGTTTTTCCCATGCAGCTTTCAGGATTCTGTCTTTGTCTTTGGTTTTGATGAGTTTGCTGATGATGTGTCTTGGTGATTTTCTTTTGGGGGTCTATCCTGTTTGGGGTTCGACTTCCTGAATGGATATATTGTTATCTTTCATCATTTCAGGGAAGTTCTCCTCCAGCAAATCTTGGACAATTTTCTCAGTGGTTTTGTTTTCCTGTTCCTGTTCTGGAATTCCAATGACA
>NW_006935534.1:2167-2854 GCF_000298275.1 Orycteropus afer afer
GTCCTACCACCACTCGGGAATCTCCAAGCTGTCTGTGCCATCAGGATCACTCAGGCTTGCTGCCAGACTGCAGCTCCGTATGTCTCTTTTTTTGGTATTTTTCACACAAATTCTTCTGCTAGTTGGGGTTTAGTCCACTTCTATTTCCTTCCCTTCAAGAATACATCATCTGATGTCTTAAGCGTTGTTTCCATTGGTGTTGATTGTAAAGCCAAGTAATAGGAAGTCTTTGACAACTTCATTCTTTTCTCCGATTATCATGATCCTGCTTATTGGTCCAATTGTGAGGATTTTTGTGTTCTTTATATGGAGTAATCCATATTGCGGACTGTATTCTTGAATCTTCATCAGTAAGTGCTTCAAGTCATCCTCACTTTCAGCAAACAAAGTTGTGTCATCAGCATATGATAGGTTGTTAATGAGTCTTCCTCCAGTCCTGATGTCATGTTCTTCTTCATATATTCCAGTTTATTAGATTATTTGTTCAGCATACAGATTGAATAAGTATAGTGAAAGGATGCAACCTTGACACATTCCCTTCCTGATTTTAAACCATGCAGTGTCCACTTGTTCTCTTTGAACTACAGACTCCTGGTCTATGTACAGGTTCCTCATGAGTCCAATTAAGTGTTCTGGAATACCCGTTCTTCTCAATGTTATCCACAATTTGTTATGATTCACATAATC
>NW_006935535.1:0-2908 GCF_000298275.1 Orycteropus afer afer
ATGTTCAAGCTTGAGAGGAAGAATATGGAAGAGATGACTCTTGAGTTAGATTTGGGAAGAGAGACAAAGAAGAAATGTATAAGGATCAGAGTTTTATTTCTTTAAACCAAAACTTTAGCATTGCCTAACTAATAAGCAACTTAATGAGCTGACTTTTTGATATTTAATAAGGAGAAGAACACAGGCAACGTTATATTGTCTTGTTTTATTGAGGGGGTAGAAAGTTTATTTTAACGAGAAGTGAATGAAATCCAAAATTTTCTGACATTCTAAATGTGGCATGTATGGCCTCTACTACCCTCTCCTAATTTTAATAAGCGTTTGATGATAGGGAAACTTACTTCATTGTGGTTATTGAGATTTTGCCACTTTGTTTAACTAAATTAATATCTGTTTATCCAATTTTACCAATTTAAAGATTAATTACGCATCTTTGCATTAGTATCACTATGTTCCATTATCTAAGATTCATTATGTTTTCTCAATGGAACTAAAAAAAATTCCTTTCATTTATGGTGGCATGTCATAAGTAAGCATTTTGCAAAATGAAATGTCTATAACTTTGGCTGAGAACACAAAAGAAGCAAAGATTTGACAAGAAAGTTCAAACTCAAAAATCTATTATTCCTGAATTATGAACCAATCAGATTAGATATATGGGCATTGGTTTCATTAAATTTTGACTTGAGAGACTGGATTACTAAATGTGGTTAGTCTTACATTTGCAGTGCTGCTGTATCTCTGAAGACAAACAGTGCTTTATTGAACTCTGCTCTAGGTCTATATGGCTCCTTTATTTTTTTTTTCCAATAATTAACTTGCTAATAAAAGTACTTGTCCTTTTCTTTTACAAGAGTAGACATTTTCCTTAGATTTTCTGCCATTTTTATTTTTGATCTTTCTTGTAAATATGGAAGTAGCAAACATCTGGGCAGCAAATGCACAGGATCTCCTGAGCACATCCGTGGGATGGCTGTTCTGCAAGAGGAAAAGGTTGCCAGCTTCTTCACTGGGCAAAGGTTCTATGTACAACCTATGATTCCATGGTGCTTGTGACCTCAGTCCTCCCATTATGCATCAGATCTGCTTGTGGAAAACCATTCTGTGGCTATGAGAATCAGGGAATCTCTGGGATGGTATAACTTGATGTACCACCTACTTGGAAATTCACAGCAGCCAGCGTATGTCTATAAGTAGTTCCATGAGATTAACCCTCCAATTAATAAAGCCTGCTGTCTGAAGACTCAGGTCCTGAATTGCTCAACTTGACAACTGAATAATAAGAAAGATTTTCCCAGGTTTCTGTTTGCGTAGCACATTGGTCATTTGATGACAATTTCAGCCTGTTGCTGCTCTGTTGGCATAATGTTAATAAAAAGAAATGTCTGATAATCCAGTTATGACTACAGGAGATTGGGTGTCATACTAAGATCCATTACCACAGAAAATTCTTTCTGAGAATGTAGTCTACTGGCACAACTTTTAGGGAAGAATTCTTACAGGACCAGCAGCAGCTATTCAAATTATGATCTTTGTGAGAAGCAGCCACGGAGAATGATGGTAGGTCTTCATTTACTACTAATTAACTATTAGCCATATTATTTTTATCTATTACCTGTTCAGGAGAAGAGGAAATGGGTCTTATATTTACTGAGGACTACATGCACTTGTGTGTGTGTGTGTGTGTGTGTGTGTCCATATATTCTTTATAAAATCCCTAAGGTGGATATTAAAATCTTGTGAGAAAAGCAAATGTCTCATAAAGGTTAAATAACTTATTTAATGTCAAGAGCCAGCATTTAGTCTCATGCATGTGTAATTTATATATATATTATTTGTGTTTAAGTGTAAAATTATGCTAAATCATATAGAAGAAATTTAGGAGGGAAGGACCACTGACTAAAGCTGAGAGAACTTTGTAGAAGAGTAGAGAGTTAAAATACTTTTGAAAACTGAGGAAGAGTTCAATAGATAAAGGATAGAGCTAATAGAACTACTCACATATTCAAGCTTGCAACTTACTGTTGTTGTTAGGTGCCACCAAGTTGGTTCCAACTCATAGTGACCCTATGTACAACAGAAAAAAAACACTGCCCAGATTTCCAGTAAGGTGGAGGAATAGGCAGACAAGTGACACAGACCCTCTTCAACAAAGAAAAGAAAAACCAGTTGACAGAGATACAGAAAATAATCCTGGAGCACTGAGCTGTGAAAGAAACTATACAGAAGTGGATTAAGCACCAACTAGTAGCAAAGCCTGAATGAAAACAGTGAGTACAGAGAGAGTCGGAGCTGCGGACTGTCAGTTACTCTGACAGGACCAACAGCCTGAATATTTCCAAGTAGTGTTGGACCTGAGAATTGATCTAAAAATCAGTCCTGGTCACCAAGTACTGCAGAGATGACTGCACTGGTGGCCTATGACTAGAAAGGGAAACAGCAAGTAGGGAGACAACCTGAGCTGTTGACTTTTTGCTATCTGGAGGGCACAGCTATTTTGATTGTTTACACGTGGCAGTCATTTTGGATATTTAAAGTGATCGAGTGCACAGACATTTTGAATGTTTATAAGTGGCAGCCGTTTTGGATATTTAAAGTGAGCGAGGGTGTAGCGATTTTGAATGTTTACAAGCTGTAGCCATTTTGGATTTTAAAGTGATAGCATTTTCATTGGGATTTCAGGGACCTATGAATAAAGTCTGTTTGCCAAGGTTGGCAGGGACATATGAGAGACTGACAACAGGAAAGGAGACAGGTGGTGTCTGTCAGCTAGTGAATAGAGGAGCACAGTACTCTGCTTGCATAGATAACATACAAACAAAACAAAGAAAATAAAAATCATGGGCAAGTCACTCCAACATACATTCACCAATTAAATATAAACACAAAAATGTCACAATGTCTTGGA
>NW_006935536.1:0-2909 GCF_000298275.1 Orycteropus afer afer
AGGGGTCCACGATTATCTTCTGTGTCTGTGTTAATTGGTTTCCCTTTTCTTTGTTGAAGAGGGTCTGTGCAATCCTTCTGCCTAGTCCGCCATCTTGCCGGAACTCCAGAACCATTCTTTTTATGTGTAAGGTTTTTCTTCATATTTTACAGTAGTAGTGGCATACAATAAGTGTCCTTTTGTGATTGACTAATTTAATTCAGCATAATGTCCTCTAGGTTCATCCATGTTATGAGGTATTTTTCAGATTCATCATCATTCTTTAATGCTACATAGTATTCCATTGTGTATATGTACCATAGTTTGTTTATCCATTCATCCATTGCTAGGCACTTAGGTTGTTTCCATATTTTTACTATTGTTAATAATGCTGTGATGAGCATGGGTGTGCATGTATTTGTTCATGCAATGGCCCTTATTTCTTCAGGATATATACCTAGCTGTGGTATTGCTGGCTCATATGGTATTTCTATTTCCAGCGTTTGAAGAAAGCACCATTCCTCTTTCCACAGTGGTTGAACCATTTTACAATCCCACCAAGCTGGAAGGAACTCTTAAGAGGTAATTTTCAGTACAACTGTCTTGTTTTAGAGGAACTTGAATTCCAAAGTGGTAAGCTTAAGTGAAAACTAAGTCACACCACCTGTACACATTTTTCTGCTAACCAGAAAGCTGGTGGTTCAAACCCACCAACCACTCCTCAGAAGGAAGATTGGGCAATCTATTTCCACAGAGATACTGGCTCAGAAACCCAAGGAGGAGTCACTATGAGTTGGATCCAACTTGAAAGCAGTGAGTTTGTTTTTTTGGGGTTTTGATTTAATAATAAATGATAAATACTACCATTTGTTGAGACTTTACTATGTGCCATGGCCTGTACCAACAGCTTTATCTCTGCTCTATTGTTTGAGACTGATAATTGCTAGAGTAAATTCATTGCCACCAAGTCATTTCTGACTCACAATGACCTTGTATGACAAAGCAGAACTATCCCATAGAGTTTTCAAGGCTGTAAATCTTTATGGAAGGGGACTACTACATCTTTCTTCCATGGAGTGACTGGTGAGTTTGAACTGTTAATCTTTCAGTTAGCAGCTGAGTGCTTAACCATTTAGCCACTATGGCTCTTAATAACTCTACTAGCAGGTACCATTATTGTTCCTGTTTTATAGATAAGAAAACAGATTCATGAAAGATAAATAAATGACTCAAGGTCACACTGGTAAAAGGGACAATATTGAGACTATAACTCACATCTGTCTGACTTCACAATTTGTCCTTTCAAACACTCAAATACCCTGCATTCCAAATTCTAGGATCACAAAAATGTCTCCTAGTTTCTCCTTTCTATATTTATTTATTTATTGCCCCTTTGTACTAGGAAATTTTGGTATTTGTTCTCATTCTTTTTCCTTTTAAAAAAACTCAGGCTTCTTTGTCTTATTTTTGTCTTTACTGTTTATGAGTTTTGTAAAGAAATGAAGGTTTTAGAGGTATGAGAGGTAAAAGAAAAGATGTTTTGAGAAGAGTCCATAGGGTCAATGTCAAAGTTTTCAGCAGTCAAGATAAGCAGAGAAAAGTAGTGAATGAATGTTAACACCTGGATAGGGAAGCAAGGACTAGGTAAGGCCACAATACTACCAAATTAGCGTGAAGCTTCTGGGAACTTTCCCATATAGAAGCTAATACCACTGGAACACTGAAAACTAAGCTCGCAGGGCTAGCATTTTGTAGAAGAATTTTCCACAGCCTTTAAGTAAAGTCCCACATCCAGTGTGTGTAAATCTATGCCACAGTGAAGCACAGTAAGTGACCTTCTTACAGTGTTTATGTGCCCTATTGTATGTGAATGGGGAAGCTTGTAGGACTGATGGCATTAAACTCCACTGTATCCTAAACAATCTACAGGTTGAAATCTGAAAAGGCAAAAATATAAACAAATGAAATTACTGCGGTGATTATTTGGGAATTGTCCTAGTCTGGGTTCTCTGGAAGAGTAAAATCAGTGAAACACATATATAAATATATAGAGAGAGATATCAAGGAAATGGCTCACACAATTGTGGGGGCTGGCAAGTCCCAAATCCGTGGGTCATGTGGCAGATTGAAGGCTTCTGCTGATTCAAGTTGTAGGGGTCAAAGAACACAAAATCTGCAGGTCAGGCAGCAGGTTGAAGGCTTCAGCTAGTTGACATAGCTTCAGAAGCTGATAACACCCAAATCTGAAGGTCAGGCAACAAGAAGTATGCAGAATCTCCAACAGGTTCTCCAACAAGCTTTGCTACAAGATCCATTTATTCATGGGAGACAGAGTCCACCCCCAATGAAAGTCCCTTTTAACTAATTGGCTCCTCACATCAGATCAGAAAATGGAAGGTGATTACATAGTGTCTGAGAAACCACTGAGAATCACAGCCTAGTCAAGTTGACACATAGCATTAACCATCATAGTCTACCCTTGTCAACTTGGCACCTACACAGGTCTCCTTAAACTATACATAATTTCTAAATAAGGACAATTATAAAGTCATTCTTGCACCTACATGATACAGCTAACATGCATACAACCTAAAATGCACTAGTCCCTTTTACCTCTTGTGTTGTTGTTAGGTGCCGTCGAGTCATTTCCTACTCACAGTGACCCTATGCACAGCAGAACGAAACACTGCCCAATCCTGTACCAGCTCTATGATCTTGCTATACTTGAGCCCAATGTCAAAGCCACCATGTCAATCCATCTCATTGAAGGCCTTCCCTCTTTCATCAACCTTCCACGTTACAAAGCATGACATCCTTCTCCAGAGAATGGTCCCTTCTGACTGTTGCTGTTGTTCTTGTTATGTGCCGTCGAGTCAAACCCGACTCATAGCGACCCCTCCTTGGGTTTCCGAGGCAGTATCACTACGGAA
>NW_006935537.1:0-618 GCF_000298275.1 Orycteropus afer afer
CTCTATTGGGTTTCCAAGGCAGTAAATCTTTACAGAAGTAGATTGCCCAGTCTTGCTTCCAGGGGGTGGTTGGTGGGTTTGAACCACAGCCTTCTGGATAGCAGTCAGATGCCCTAGGCACTGTGCTACCAGAGCTCCAACCATTGTCTGAAGATCATATATTCTGTCCAAATATTATTTTAAAAGGTTGTGGCTATTCTTGGCTGAAAGCAAAGAACACGAGAAATATGTTTGCTTGTGTTTTATTGACTATTCAAAAGCATTCAATTGTGTGGATCATAACAAGTTACAAATAATATTGAGAAGAATGTGAATTCCAGAACACTTAATTGTGCTCACAAGGAACCTGTATATAGACCAGGACACTGTCTTTCAAACAGAACAAGGGGATACTGCAGGGTTTAAAATCAGGAAGGGAATGTGTCTGGTTTGTATCCTTTCACCATGCTTATTCAATCTGTATGCTGAGCAAATAATCCTAGAAACTGGACTACATGAAAAAGAAAGTGGCATCAGGATTGCAGGAAGTCTCATTAACAACCTATGATATGTAGACAACATAACCTTGCTCTCTGAAAGTGAAGATGACTTGAAACACTTACTGGTGAAGATTGAAGA
>NW_006935537.1:2183-2869 GCF_000298275.1 Orycteropus afer afer
AGGTGATATTATCACTCCTTCAATTGCCAACAATCAAGGAGGGAGTGTTGAAGCAAGCTGGACTAGACTTCAGGCATCAGACATACTGGGATGGGCAGTCACCACTGCAGGATAAAGTGACATCAAAACCAGGAGTCTGCAAGGAGTTAAAGTTACCAAGAAAAAATTCTGTGGAAGAAATAATAGAAACCTTTATTTTTTGCTGAGACACTTCCCAATATCTCTTTAGGCTAAGAATGTGAATTATTCCTCTGATTATAAATTCAGTTGGATTGCTATTCAGAAGGGCACATGCCAAGTCTACGAAGCATGCACACATATACATACACACACTTACATACATTAGCATTTAAAACAGGTTTTGCAAACCACCACGATTGAATATTTTATATAGGTCCAGAGTTTAGCTGAAAGGCTGAAAATATGGATTTAAAAACTATATTGTTGTTGTTGTTGTTATGTTGTTATGTGCCGTCGAGTCGGCCCCGACTCATAGGAAGCATGCGTAGAACATATGGCTGGGGATGGAATCTGAGGAAACAACAAATTTTAAATGTGTTATAACTAAAGATATTCATTACATTAAGCTAAATGGTATTTGTACCCCACACCATTATCTTTTAAGTACTTATGACACAGAAAAATATTAATAAGATTAACTGAAACAAACACAAAATATGCCATTT
>NW_006935538.1:0-2872 GCF_000298275.1 Orycteropus afer afer
CCAAAATAGTCAAGCTGCTATTTAAACCTACAAAATGACAGCGCCCTCTGGACTGGCAAAAGTCCACAACTCAGGCCACCTTTCTCTTCACTTTCTCTGTTTTTTCCCCAGCCACTGTGCACAGTCCGTGCAGTCCCTGGTTAGTAGGGTGATTTTTAGGTTAATTCTTAGGTCCTACCACCACTCGGGAATGTCCAAGCCGTTTGTGCCATCAGGGGCACTCAGGTCTCTGCCAGACCGCAGCTCCGTATGTCTCCTTTTTTGGTATTTTCACGCAAATTCTTCTGCTAGTTGGGGTTTAATCTACTTCTGTATCCTTCCCTTCAAGGCTCAGCGGTCCAAGATTATCTTCTGTGTCTGTGTCAATTGGTTTCCCTTTTCTTAGTTGAAGAGGGTCCGTGCAGTCCTTCTGCCTAGTCTCACATCTTGCCGGAACTCCCCTCTTTTACAGTTTAAAGGTGCAGAAATATTTAGGATGAAAGTAAAAATTCTATCAAGTGAAATTTGCACTTAAAAAATTTATGAATGCCAGAGTCCACTAATATACAGTACCATAAGTGATTACATGAGTACCTATTTTTCTATACCCTTGCTAGTTCTGGGTTTTATCAAAATTCAGCATATTAACTAATTTTAGGCTTACAACACTATTATATAATTTATGTTTTAAAATGGCTGAAATTTTTCAAATATGTAGTAACTAATACTTCTTTTTCTGTGAAATGCCTTTTTGTGTACTTGACCTATTTTAATGTCATATTTAATTTATTTATTACAACTCTGTATAGAAAGAAAATTATTTTCAAATGCATTGCAGATTCTTTTGCTTACAGTATATTTTTGACATTTATATTTGACATAGTTTGGGACATACAGATATTTTTGATTTTTAAGTAATATATGTATTTTTTATCTATTTAATATTTAAACTTTTTTAGTTTCAGTTTCTTCATAAAATTGGGGTTACAGTTGTTAGGATTAAGTGTAGTTATACATAAAATGTATTTTCTGCAAACTCGGCTTCAGTTAATGTAAATTGATGTGTACGATGGGTAAAATATCCAAGTTTTATAGCTTTAGGTCCTGTGTTAAGGAGTTCTGTTGGTGTAGTGATTAAGATATTTGGCTACTAATCAGATGTCAGGGAGCTCTGGTATTATAGTGCTTAAGGCACTTAACTGCCAACCAGAAGGCTAACGGCTCAAACCCACCAGCCACTCCTCGGAAGGAAGATAAGGCAATCTATTTCCGTAGTGATACTGCCTCGGGAAACCCAGGGAGGGGTCGCTATGAGTCGGGTCCGACTCGACAGCACATAACAACAGCAACAACAACAATAATCAGATGTCAGTGGTTTGAACCCACCAACCACTCCACGGAAGAAAGATGAGGCAGCTAGCTTGCTTCTGTAAAAGATGTACAGCCTTGGAAACCCATGAGGTGTCACTATCAGTAGAAATCAGCTTGATGGCAGTGAATTTGGTTTTTGGTTTTGGAGGAGCTCAGGTAGCGTAGTGGCTAAGGCACTCGATTGCTAACTAGAAAGCTGGTGCTTCAAACCCATCAGGTACTCCTCAGAAGGAAGGTTGGGCAATCTGCTTCCGTAGTGATACTACCTAGGAAACCCAAGGAGGGGTTGCTATGAGTCGGGACAACTCGATGGCAAATAACAACAACAACAACATGTTACAGGGAAAGGAGCTCTGCTGGGCACAGTGCCTAAGACGTTTGACCTCTAACCAGAAGGTTGCCTGTTCATACCCACTAGTTGCTCTATGGAGGGAAGATGAGGCAGTCTACTTCTGTAAAGATTAACTTGTTTGGAAACCCAGTGCAGGTCGCTAGGAGTTGCAATTGATTTGATGACAGTGGGTTTGATTCTTTTGGTTTTACTTTAAAGGGAACCTTTGTGGCACAGCAGTTAAGTGCTTGGCTGCTAACCAAAAAATTGGAGATTTAAACCCATCAGCTGCTCTGTGGAAGAAAGATGTGGTAATCTGTTTCTGAAAGAATTGTGGTCTAATAAATCCTATAGAGCAGCTCTCCTTTGTCCTGTAGGGTCACTATGAGTCAGAATTAACTCAATGGCAAAAGGTTTGGATATTGAAGGGTCTTTATCTTCACTTCATAGTCTTATGAGCCATTTATCATTAAAAAGATAAAACCAATTTTATTGCAAAAGTCTTCCTGTTTGCTAAAGATGAAAAATAAGCATTGTCTTCCAGGACCTCATAGAACATATAGTTGAGACAATCCCACACAATTTTAATTTTAATTAAGTGCCATATTGCTGTATAAGAGAGATTAGTTTTGGATAGTAAGATCCAAATAGATTTCATGAAAGTAAATAGGCTGTGACCTGTGTCTTGATTAACTGGGAAACATGAGGAGTATAAAATGAGAGAACAACATGACTAAAGTTGTGGAGTTAGGTTGGTAGAATTCATGGCTGTTAAAGAGTGAGCTGAATAATTTGGTTTTGAAGAACACATATTAAAAGTGTGTAAATTTTTTTTTTTTTTATTTCACACGAAGACAGGAGATGAAAAAAAAAATAAAAGTAAAAACTCATAAAGTGAGCTCATATTTTAGGGGAGTTAAGAGAGGCTCTTAGGGAGGCTTTGAGCCTTTATACAGAGCTTTGGGATTGAAATTGGAGGGAAGAGTGTAAGTGTTCTTGTTCATTTCAAGAAGTGAAAGCTACAATAGTAATAAAAGCAATGAGAAGGAAGACTGGGACATAGTAGAGGTAAGTAACTTGTTTGGAATGTAGATTGGAATAGTGTGAGACAAAACCAGAAAAATAGTTTGGAACATGATGTTGTTGTTGTTATTAAGTGCCGTTGAGTTGTGTCAGACTCATAGCGACCCC
>NW_006935539.1:0-663 GCF_000298275.1 Orycteropus afer afer
ACCAGATTTACTGGTCTGATAGAGCCTGGTGAAACCCCCAAGACCATGGCCCCTAAGCTACCCTTCAGGCCTGGAATTGAATTTACTCTCATAGCTTCCAACCAAACAACAGACAGACATATAGGGTGAACATTTACACCAGGTAAATACACTCTTTAGAACAATCAATCATGGGAGATCAAAAGGGCAGTATTTGCACTGGGAGAGAGCTCAGAGACAGGAATGCATATGAAAGGACACAGGGAACAGCTAACTACAGGGAGGAAGTGGGAAGACAGCTATTACATTATGGGAATTGCAGTTAATATCATGAAACAAAATGTGTATTAACTGCTGTATGGAAAATAAATTTGCTCTGTAAACTTTCACCCAAATCCAATTTAAATTTTTTTAAAAGTTATATATATACATATACATATACATATACATACACATACACATGTACATAAACCAAACCAAACTCACTGCCGTCAAGTCATTTCTGACTCATAGGAACTCTTCCTTGGGTTTCCGAGGCAGTATCACTACGGAAGTAGATTGCCCAATCTTCCTTCTGAGGAATGGCTGGTGCGTTTGAACCACCAACCTTCTGGTTAGCAGTCAAATGCCTTAGGCACTATGCCACCAGAGCTTCTATTCATAAACATAAACATAAACATATAC
>NW_006935539.1:1028-2882 GCF_000298275.1 Orycteropus afer afer
ACTACGGAAGTAGGAATGCCCAACCTTCCTTCCGAGGAGTGGCTGGTGGGTTTGAACCGCCAGCCTTCTGGTTAGCAGTCAAGTGCCTTAGCCACTGTGCTACCAGAGCTCCTACATATACATATACATATACATATACATATACATAATAGAGCTAAGAGGGAGCAAAAGTTGTAATAACTTCTTAGCCACTTGAGGGAGTGAGTCACTGGGCCCACAAGCTTGGGACCATGGTCACAGGGAATAGCTCAATTGGCATAACATACTGCACAAAACATTGTTCTACATCCTACTGTGGTGAATAGTGACTAGGATATTAAAAGCTTGCAAGCAATCATCTAAGATAGAACAACTGGTCTCTCCTAGTCCAGAGCAAAGAAGAATGAAGAAAACCAAAGACACATGGAAACAAATAGTCTGGGGGACTAGTGGACCATGTGAGCCTCAGCCTACATGACCATGAGACCTGAACTAGATGGTGCCCAGCTACCACTGCCAACCATTCAGAAAGGGATCAAAATTGGAGATCCTGGATAGAGTGGGAGAAAAATGTGGAACAAAACCCAAAATCATTAAAAAAATGCAGGCTTACTGGTCTGTTAGAGACTGCTGAAACCCCCAGCTATGGCCACTACTCACCCTTCAGGCCTAGAATTGAACTCACTCCATGGCTTAACTTCCAACCAAACAATAGACAGCCTACGAGGTGAACAATTATATCAGGTGGGTACTGTCCTTAGAAAAATCAACCAAGGCGATCAGATGGGCAGCGCTGCACAGGAAGATAGCTCAGGGGGCACAAATGATAGAAAGAAGGACGCAGGGAAAGGTCACCACAGGGAGGAGTGGGAAGACAGCTGTCACATTGTGAGGATTGCAATCAAGGTCAAGAAACAAAATGTGTATGAACTGTTGAATGGAAAACGAATTTGTTCTGTAAACTTGCACCCAAATCACAATAAAAAATAAGTAAATAAAACAAAATGTATGTGAAAAAACCCTCTTAAAAGGCCAGAGGGTAGACTGTGGTGAAATGGGTTCCTTTATCTACCATTTTGCATTGTTTCTTTGGAAAAACACAATGAGAGACTTTTTCCCCTAAACTCGAGGAGTTACCTTTGCCCTAGTGTTGTTAGAGGCTGTATTTTAAGACAGGTTATGATGATAAATTAGACGCTGGACCATTTTGAATGCCTCTAGATAGGAGTCAGCCACAGGGAACCAGGTGAGGAGAGGGAACCGAGGCCACCCACCACAGGCAGCAAGGCGGGAAGGCAGGGAAAGGACATAAAAGGCAAAGGGGACTGGAACAGATAGAAGAGTCAGCCACAGGGATCCAGGTAAAGGTGGTTGGAGAGGTTTCCAACAGCTAGGGAAGACAAACTTGTCTGTCGGCTTGTCCTACTGTGGTGACGTGTTGCTCTAAGTCTTGAGGCTGTGCCACTGGTGTTTCAAACCCAGTGGGGTGCACGTGGTGCACAGATATCAGCCCGGCTTGCAGACTGAGACAGACTAGGAAGAAGGAGGAGGCCATGCACTTCTCAAAGAATTGGCCAGGGAAAACCTTATGAATAGCAGAGAAACACTCTCTGATACATTACTGTGCAAATTTATGAATAGTCCAGAAACATTGTCCAATACAGAGGAGGAAGATGAGTCACTTAGCTTAGAAAGCTCTCAAATATATATATAGTCCTCGAAAACCGAAGGAGAGGTCACTATGAGTCACAACAAATTCCATAGCAGTGAGGCTTTTTTTTTTTTTTAAATGGAATTGAAAAGAGAAAGAGAGTATCTTAATAACATTAGGCACTAAGACTACATAATCAATAAAAACCAAAAACCAAATTCACT
>NW_006935540.1:0-1084 GCF_000298275.1 Orycteropus afer afer
GTGATTTGTCCTGGTTCAGCACAGAACTAACATTTGTGCTGTGGACCTGGTGTGGAGGAGACAAGACTGAGTGGGAGAGGAGACATCACATTTTCACAACCTTTGTTTGTGTTTCACAACCTTTGTTTGTCATTCTTGTTTTTTGTCTCTTCCCCAAAGGCTATTTTTAGTCTTATTTTTAATTTGCATACAATAAATCCACTTTTTATTGGTGTCCAGTCCATTGTGAGGGACTCACTCATTCATTCACTCTTCCTTCATTCACTCACTTATTCATCTGTTCACTCAGTGATTGATGCATTCACTCACTTATTCATTCATTCATTCATTCATTCACTCCTTCATGTCTTTATCCATTTGTATGTTAAAGGACATTTGGCTTGCTTTCCATTTTTAGTGATTATGAATAATGTTGTTATAAATATTCACATTTTAGTGTGAGCATCAGTCTCCAATTCTTCAGAACAGATGCCCATGAGCAGGACTGTGGAGAAAGGTTATGTAAGGGTCATAATGAAGTGAACTTTCTTGGGCATGGTTTCCTTGAGTGGCGGTACACATTGCCTCTCACCAGCAACACAGATGAGCTCAGACGCAGCGATTCTTGCTGTTGCTACTGTAAGCTATTTGTAACATATTTTTTAATTCCAGCCATGCCAATCCGTGTGAAGTGGTATCTGATTGTGGTTATAACCTGCATTTCTCTAATGAGGAACTCTTTTCATGCATTTACTTTTCATTCATATGCGTTCTTCGGTGAAGACTGTGCTACTCTTTTTCTCCCTCTTATATTTGATTATTTCCTTATTGCTGGTGTTTGAGAGTTCTTCTGTATTCTGGAGAAAAGTATTTTGTCAGATGCTTTTCAATTGTTTACTTCCAATATTTACCTTGTCTTTACATTCTTTTAAGGAGCTCTGGTAGCACAGTGGGAGCTCTGGTAGCATAGTGCCTAAGGCATTTGACTGCTAACCAAAAGGCTGGCAGTTCAAACCCACCAGCCACTCCTCAGAGGAAGATTGGGTGGTCTACTTCCTTAGTGATACCGCCTCGGAAACCCAAGGAGGGGATGCTGTGAGTCGGA
>NW_006935540.1:1814-2853 GCF_000298275.1 Orycteropus afer afer
CTTGCTTTTAAGGATCATGCCAGTTGCACTTCTAACTCAGATGTGTTTGTTCTTCTGGCGGTTCATGGTGTATTCTGTCAACAGCCCAATTCAAATGTATCCGTTCTTATTCAGGCTTACTTGTTCCTTGTGCAGCTTTTGCGATTGAAAATACTCTAGCTTTAGTCTTCAAAGTGACTTCTCTGCTCTTTAACGCTTTAAAGAGGTCTTTTGCAGCAGATTTGCCCAATGTAATATGTCATTTGATTTCTTGACTGCTGCTTCCATGGGCATTGACTGTGGATCCAAGTCAAATGAAATCCCTGACAACTTTAATCTTTTCTCCATTTATCATGACGTTGCTTCTTGGTATAGTTGTGAGGAATTCTGTTTTCTTTATATTGAGGTGTAATCCATACTGAAGGCTGTAGTCTCTGATCTTCATCAATCAGTGCTTCAAGTCCTCTTTGCAAGCAAGGTTGTGTCGTCTACACATCACAGGTTGTTAATGAGTCTTCCTCCAATCCTGATGCCATGTTCTTCTTTATACAGTCCAGCTCCTCTGATTATTTGCTTAGCATACGGATTGAATAAGTAATGGTGAAAGGATACAACCTTGAAACATACTTCTCCTGATTTTAAACCATGCAGTATCTCCTTGTTCTTTTCAAATGACTGCCTCTTGCTCTATATGTACAGTTTCCTCATGAGCATGATGAGGTTTAGGTGTTCTAGAATTCCTGTTCTTTGCAATAGTATCCGTAATTTGTTGTGATCCACACAAATGCTTTTGCACAGCCAATAAAACACAGGTAAACATCTTTCTGGGTGTTCTCTGCTTTCAGCCAAGATCCATATGACATCAGCAATGATATCCCTTGTTCCACGTTCTCTTCTGAATCTGGCTTGAATTTCTGCCGGTTCCCTGCCAATGTACTGCTGCAACCGTGTTTGAATTATCTTCAGCAAAATTTTACTTGCATATGATATTAAACTCCAACCATCTCCATGGGAGAAAGATGTTGGCAGTCTGCTTCCATAAAGATTACAGCCTTGGAAA
>NW_006935541.1:0-1076 GCF_000298275.1 Orycteropus afer afer
TCTCTTATGGTTTCTTGAAGTAGTTTTTTATAGTTTTCTTTGTACAGGTCTTTTGTGTCCTTGGTAAGATTTATTACCAAGTATTTTATTTTTTGGTAGCTATTGAGAACAGTATTGATTTCCTTGTTTCTTTTTCAGCAAAGTCTTTGCTGGTGTAGAGGAATCCAACTGATTTTTGGATGTTGAACTTATATCCTGCCATGATGCTAAATCTCTCAATTAGTTCCAGTAGATTTTTGAATGAGTCTCTTGGGTTTTCTAGGTATAGGATCATATCGTCAGCAAATAGGGATAGTTTGACCTCTTCCTTACCAATTTGGATGCCTTTGATTTCCCTTTTTTGCCTTATGACCCTGGCTAGGACTTCCAGTACAATGTTCAATAGAAGTGGTGATAGTGGACATCCTTGTCTGGTTCCTGTTCTCAAGAGAAGTGGTTTCAGCCTTTCACCATTGAGAATAATGTTGGCTGTTGGTTCTGTGTAGGTGCCCTTTATTATGTTGAGGATTGTCCTTTCTATTCCTATTTTGCTGAGAGTTTTGATCAGAAATGGGTATTGGATTTTATCAAGTGTCTTTTCTACATCCATTGATATGATCATATGGTTCTTCTCCTTTGTTTTATTTATGTGGTGGATGACATTGATTGTTTTTCTAATGCTAAACCATCCTTGCATACCTAATATGAACCCCAGTTGGTCATAATGAATTATTTTCTTGATATGTTTTTGCAGTCTATTGGCTAGGATTTTGTTGAAGTTTTTGCATCTATATTCATGAGAGATATTGGTCTGTAGATTTCCTTTACAGTGATATCTTTGCCTGGTTTTGGTATCAAGGGTATGCTTTCTTCATAAAATGAGTTAAGGAGGATTCCATCCTTTTCTATGTTTTGGAATACTTTGAGTAGGATTGGTATCAGTTCTTCTCTGAATGTTTTATAGAATTCTCCAGTGAAATCATCTGGGCCAAGACTTTTTTTTTGTTGGTAATTTTTTTATGACCTGTTCAATTTCTTCTTTTGTTATGGATCTGTTCAACTTTCCACCTCAGTCTATGTTAGTTTAAGTAAGTAGT
>NW_006935541.1:2195-2799 GCF_000298275.1 Orycteropus afer afer
TCCAATCTGCAACTCTCTGTCTCTTGAGTAGTGCATTTAATCCATTAACATTCAGTGTAATTATTGACAAGTATGAATTGGTTGCTGTCATTTTGGTATGTGTTTTTCAAGGTGTCCCTGATTCCTTTGTTCCATATTATTTTCTGTGCTGAGCTCTTTATGTTTATGAATCCCATTATCATTTCCTTTGTTGCTGTTGTTTTAGTATTTGCTGAGTATTTGTACTTGTCCTCTTTTTTATTGTGATATGAAGTTTATCATTTTTCTTTGAGGTTACCCTATGATTTATAATTTTATCACCGAGTTTACAACAGTCCATTCTATCTTGCAACTCTCTTAACTTCCTCACCATTTAGAAATTTTATAACTACAAAGTCTTTTCCTTCTTTTTCTTTGTAGTTTTCCTCACTTGTCAATTGATGTCTCTGGTTCCCTGTTTACAATCTAGTAAGCTCATTTAACTTTGGATATGTCCATAGCTGTGGTTTCTGGATTGTGTCATCTTGTATATTAATGGTCAGTTGTTATTTGCTATTTTTGGTTCTCTGTTCAAAGGACTTCCTTTAGCATCTCTTGTATGGTCTGGTTTTAACAAATTTGCTTA
>NW_006935542.1:0-1756 GCF_000298275.1 Orycteropus afer afer
AGAAAAGGGAAACCAATTAACACACACGCAGAAGATAATGCTGGACCCCTGAGCCTTGAAGGGAAGAATATAGAAGGGGACTAAACCCAACTAGTAGTAGAATTTGCATGAAAATACTGAAAAAGGAGTTATACGGAGCTGCAGTCTGGCAGCAATCCTGAGCAATCCTGACGGCACAGACAGCTTGGAGAGTGCCGAGTGGTCGTAGGAGCTAAGAATTAACCTAAAAATCAGCCCTGCTAGCCAGGGACTACACAGAGGACTGCTCTGGTGGTTATAAATGGAGAAGGTGAAGAGAAACGCGGGCTGAACTGTGAACTTTTGCCTGTCTGGAGGACGCTGCCATTTTGAACATTTATAAGTGGCTTGACTATTTTGGGTATTTAAAGAGACAGCGCTCTCCCAGATTCCAGGGGTTTAAGAACACGTTCTGCTTGCCAACAACCCCCAGGACACTCCAGACTGGTACGACTGAAAAGGTGCAACATTCCTCTTGTTACTCTTATACCCCACACCCGCTTGGTGAACGGAGGTACGGCCATTCCCTACTCCCACCCACCTTCTGTGCTTGCAGAAACTCCATCCCAGTCTCTGTGCTCAGACCGAGCCTGGATGCCCTGCCCTGTCCTCCACTGATTTTTTTTATTCTTTTTTATGTATATATTTTTTTCTTTTTCTCTTTCTTTTTCTGGTGTTTAGTTTGCTTGTATTTGACTGTTTTAAAACTACTATTATTAATAATACTTTTGTCCTTTTTACTATTATTCTTTAGTCTTCCCCTCCCAGGTCCTAGTTTTCAGCTTTTTTTCTTTTCCCTGTTCCTGGTTGAAAACCAATTTTTTTTTTTTTTTAATTTAATTGTTTCCCCCTTTTTTCTTGTGTAACCGCATTGCTTGTTTTTCTTTTTGAATTTTTCCCATTTTTTTCCTCATTATTCTCCTTCTCTGTCTTTTTTCTCTTAGTGCTATATCCCCAGATATTGCAGGTTTTCTTGTGTTTTTGCTTCTTCTTTTTTCCTTTTCTCTCTTTTTTTTTTCGTTACTGTTCCTGTGTGATTACATGGTGTGTATTTTCTCCATGTACTTTAAGTTTTATGATCGTTAATCAGTTGTAATTTTTGTCTAACTGAGTGGCAGACAGCAACAGTCCCCATAAGACACAACTACACCTACACCTCCTGCAACTTCACTTACTGAGCAAGAGCCACTATCTCCTTCTCCATCTCCACCAATGGGCCAATGATAAAAAACCACCAAGAAGAGCCCGAATAACCCTTGGCTGCTCCTCACAAACAGTTAACAGAGATCTAAAAAACCACGCCACGATGTCGAGGAGACAATAGATCGTCACAGTCCCCACAAAGAAGCAGGATAAAGTGGTAGAAACAAGGGAGCAGGATACAGACCCAGAACACATCCCAGAGGAAGAAGCAACATTGGAACTCTCTGATAAGGAATTCAAAACAATTATATTTAGGTATCTTCAAAGGATTGAGAGACAGACCAAAGAAAACAGAAAAAGTCCTAGAAGAATTTTGGGAGAAAATACAAGAAAAAAATAACAAAATAAATGAAAAATTAGAAATGATTCTAAATCTACAGAAGATTAAAACTAAATTGTCAGAAATAGATAACACATTGGAAGGGCAAAGGAGTAGAACTGATGCAATGAAAGACAGAATTAATGAGATTGAAGACAAATATCTGAATACTTCTTTGGAAAGGGATCAATCAGAAAAAAAAATCAAAACAAAATG
>NW_006935542.1:3231-3911 GCF_000298275.1 Orycteropus afer afer
TAAGCTCTGATTTCTCAGCAGAAACCATGCAAGTGAGAAGGCAATGGGATGGAATATATAAAACCCTGAAAGAGAAAAATTTTCAACCAAGAATTGTATACCCAGCAAAATTGTCCCTCAAATATGATGGTAAAATTAAGAGATTTCCAGATAAGCAGAAACTAAGTGAATTTGTTAAAACCAGACCAACCTTACAAGAGACGCTAAAGGGAGTCCTTTGAACAGAGAACCAAATATAACAAATAACAACCAACCTTAATACACAGAATGACATAACCCAGAAACCACAGCTATGGACATATCCAAAGTAAAATGAGCTTACAAGATTGTAAACAGGGAACCAGAGACATCAATTGGCAAGTGAGGACAACTACAAACAAAAGGCGGGAAAATACTGTGTAGTTACAAAAATTCTAAATGGTGAGGAAGTTAAGAAAGTTGCAAGATAGAATGGACTGATCTCAAAAAAAAGGAGACATACGGAGCTGCGGTCTGACAGTGAACTGAGCAACCCTGACAGTACAGGTGGCTTGGAGATTCTCGACTGGTGCAACCCCAAGGACACTTGGAGCCTGCAAGACTGAAAAGCACCGGGGCAACGATAAAAAACCACCAAGAAGAGCTTGAACAACCCTTGGCTGCTCTTCATAAACAGTTAACAGAGATCTAAATACAACAAC
>NW_006935543.1:0-452 GCF_000298275.1 Orycteropus afer afer
CTCTGTGCCCTGTCTGCCCATGGTGATGATGCAATCCTGCCATACCGCTAATGGTTGGCTCCGGAGTTTGTCTGGGATACCGCCCACATGCAGCGCCAAAGATGCGCACAATTTCAGCTGTGTTGGAGTCAGGGGAGTACCTGCTAGTGACCTGCAGTCCCAATATCTGTGGCAAGGAAAAGCATGGTGTCTCCCAATCTGACCCAAGCCCACTTTGTGATCCGCTGGGAGGAGAGAGAGTTAGCTTTTCTGGCACAACAGTGAGATCTCCGCCTGAATCTCAGCAGTGGTGCCCATGTCCATCTGCACCCAGACGACCCAAATTACCAACAAAATCAGCTGCTGAAGGCAGGTCTCTGCTGCTGCCCACTGGAATATTGTAGTGGTTGCTGGTATGCTGCTATAAGGTGACTTTCTTCTTGGCTTGGGGATCTCAGGCGGCCGCCCTTGCC
>NW_006935543.1:1699-2813 GCF_000298275.1 Orycteropus afer afer
AAAGAACTCAAATCACACAAACAAATAGCAACAATCACAAAAAATGCAAGAAATAAGAAAAGAAATACTAAAATATAGTTAAAAAGATAAAGAAAAGATAACAAGAAAAAGAGAAAAAAAAAAAGCTTCAATATCTGGGAAAGGAGGAATGAGACAAAAGAACAAGAGTGAAAGAATACTAAAGAAATAATGGGAAAACTGCAAAAGGAAAAACAAGGTATGGGGAGAACCAAAAGAAAGAAAGAAAAAGGAACCAGGAAAAGGGAAGAGAAGAAAACAACAACAACAACAACAACAAAAAAAAACAGGGACAGGAAAGGGGGTGGGGGAAGGAAGAAAGAAGATAAAAGAATAATTTAAAAACAAACAATCGAAAACAAAAATGTTGGGGGTTGGGGCACAGTACCCAGGCTCTGTCAGGGCACAGACCAGGATGGAATTCCTGGTGGTCATGAAGGTGGGTGGAGGCAGGGTATGGACACACATCTGTTAACCAAGAAGCTGTAGGGCATGAGTAATAAGGGGACTATTGTACCTTTCCAGTCATCAGCCTCCAGTACAGCTGCCTGTGCTGTTCTCAGCAAGCAAAATCCACTCCAATGTCACCATCCAGATAAGAAATTCACTTGCACATTTTCAAAATGGTCATGTCTGCTTCTTGCAAATATTGAAAATGGCTGTGCCCTCAAGACAGCTGCTGCAGTCCACAGGTCTGTTTGTCTGCTTCTTCTCTATTTTCCTTTCTGGTAGTCAGGGAGCAATGCAGTCATTGCCCTTCCCATGTAGTCTTTCATGAGCAGAGCCAATACTTAGGTTGCTCCTGGGAAATATTCAAAAGGGCTCTCCCCTCAGGACAGCTGGCAGTTCACAGCTCTCTTTGTCTCCTTGCTGTTTTCATTCAGGTTCTTCTACTAGTTTGTATTTAATCCACTTTTCTATCCTTGCCTTCAAACCTCAGGGTTCCAGGTTCATCTTCTGAATCAGTTTCAATTGTGTAGCTTGTCTATCTATTCCACCTTCTTGGTTGAACTTCCAAGCTAGGCCTTTATGCTGAAACCTATTTAGCATTATAGTAACCTGAAAGCCTGACAGATGGGTAGGACTGCATGAAGTG
>NW_006935544.1:0-970 GCF_000298275.1 Orycteropus afer afer
TGGGAGATAGTTGTCTGCTCATCTGAATGAAAGCAATCCATATTTATACTCATTCCAAATAAAAGTGATAAAACAGTATGTGAAAATTATTGGACAGTATCATTAATGATGCATACAATAAAATTTACTGAAAATAATTGAAAAAATGGTTGTAGCAGTATATTGACAAGGAACTTCTAGAAATTCAAGCTGGATTCAGAAGAGGGCATGGAATGAGGGATATCATTGCTGATGTCACATGGATCTTGGCTGAAAGCAAAGAATACTAGGCAGATGTATACTGTTTTGTTTGTTGTTGTTGTTGTTGTTTTGTTTTTGACGAAACAGAGACAGTCAACTCTGCATATAATAGCAAAGTACAGATAACATTGTGAAGAATAGGAATTACAGAACACTTAATTGTGCTCATGAAGAAACTGCATATAGACCAAGAGGCTGTCCTTTGAACAGAAAAAGAGGATACTACATGATTTAAAATTAGGAAATATATGAATCAGAGTTGTTTCCTTTCACCATAAGTATTCAATAGGTATGCTGAGCAAATAAACTGAGAAGCTGGACTCTATGATGAAGAACAAAACATCAGAATTGGTGGAAGACTCATTAACAACCTGCAATATGCAAATGACACAACTGGCTGGCTGAAAATGAAGATGATTTGAAGTACATACTGATGAAGATCAAAGACCACAGTCTTCATTATGGATTACCTCTCAATATGAAGACAAAGAAAATTCTCACAATTGGACTAGTAAGTGAAATTGCCATAGATGAAGAAAAGATTGAGTTGTCAGGGATTTCATTTTACTTGGATCCGTAAACAACACCCATGTAAGCAGCAGTCAGGAAATCATATGTCATATTGTACTAGACAAATCAGCTGCAAAAGAGCTCTTTAAAATATTAAAGACCA
Organism: Orycteropus afer afer; assembly: GCF_000298275.1. Lineage (NCBI taxonomy): Eukaryota > Metazoa > Chordata > Mammalia > Tubulidentata > Orycteropodidae > Orycteropus > Orycteropus afer. The sequence goes on from NW_006935544.1 coordinate 914, forward strand.
AATATGTCACTTTGAAGATTAAGGTGTGCCTAACCCAAGTATAGGAGCTCTGATAGC
>NW_006935544.1:1870-2878 GCF_000298275.1 Orycteropus afer afer
ACTGTATATGTCATCTTAAATCAAATGTTTTTGATAGACATTATATGTAAAATATACACTTAGGATGTTAGGCATTGCTGCTCATGACCATAGCAATTCTTTTTTCTTGCTAAAATAATTGTGGTCATATAGCTTCGACTTTTTGGGGCAAGATATTTATCTTTCTTTCCTTTATCTGTCCTAATTGCTTTGATTTCTTTACCACTATCACTCAGAAAGAACTTAATTGCTTTCTTCAAGATGCGAACCCTACTTGATATCACCAATCTGCTGTGTCACTAAGGGAGAAGCTGAGCATCTGTTACCCCATCATCACCTCTTTTTCTCAGGAAAAAGCAACTGCAGCTGTTGTTAGCAAGATTTGTCATTTCATGTCCAGGCTTATAGAATGGTTGATGTCTTTTTTTTTTCCCTCCTCTGATATGATCTGTTGTAGAATGGAAAGTTATTTTAAGGAAAAGTTCCTAGTATTCTAACAGAGTTGCACCCTGTGTCTTCTGTCTTAGCATCACCCAGAGGACTTCATTTCAACTAGGATTTCATTTTAAATTGCTAGGAAGTGATATTCAATTTTAATTGACCATTTTAAAAATTAATTGTACTGTCTTATTTATGTTATACTGTATCATTTGTAAGTCAAACTCTCAGCACAGATGTAGGAGATGCTTCAGCTAAATTGTAAGCAGTAATATAATTATTGTGTTTGATAAGTCTTGATCTGCAATAGTGTCTCCCCCTATATTCTAGGTATTTAGAGGTCTATCATAAAGAGCTGCAGGAATAGATAATGAATTCTGATTGCTTCAAGATAGTAAACAGATTTTTCTAAAGAAGTTTATTGCTATCAAAATGCCTTTAATTATCACTTTATAGATGTCTACATATTTTCTTATACAAATAATAATATTGGATAGAAAGAAAAGAAATCTTGAAAAAACATAAGTGATTCATATTAATATCAAAAACTCAATCCATACAAATATTAGCAGGTGGTGTATTCTATTAGAA
>NW_006935545.1:0-478 GCF_000298275.1 Orycteropus afer afer
AATATCAAAAAAGGAGACACACGGAACTGCAGTCTGGCAGCGGCCTGAGCGCCGCCATTTTGTAGCTTTAAAAAGCAGCGTGATTATTTTGGATATTTAAAGAGGCAGTGCTCTCGCAGATTCCTGTGGTGGTAGGACTTAAGAATTAACCTAAAAATCACCCTGCTAGCCAGGGACTGCACAGAGGACTGCACCATGGCTGGGGAACAAACGGAGAAAGTGAAGAGAAAGGTGGGCTGAGCTGTGGGCTTTTGCCGGTCCGGAGCGCGCCACCATTTTGTAGGTTTTAAAAGTGGGTTGAATATTTTGGATATTCAAACAGTCAGCTCTCTCGCAGATTTCTGGGGCTTAAGAACACGTTCTGCTTTCCAGCAACCCCAAGGACACTCGGGGCCTGAAAGACTGCAAAGGTACGACATTCTTCTTTTTACTACACCCTACACCCGCTTGGTGAATGGATGTGGCCATCCCCACCCCC
>NW_006935545.1:2973-3825 GCF_000298275.1 Orycteropus afer afer
TGTGGTAAACTGTGGTCAATGACATGAGACAAAGTATATGTGAACTGCTATATGGAAAATGAATTTGCTCTGTAAATCTTCACCCAAATCACAATAAATTAAAAAAAAACCGAAGACAAAGAAAGAATGCTGAAAGGAGCACAGGAAAAATGAAAAGTTACTTATGAAGGACAACCAATAAGAATAAGTTCTGATTTCTCAACAGAAACCATGCAAGCGAGAAGGCAATGGGATGGTATACATAAAACCCTGGCAGAGAAAGATTTTCAACCAAGAATTGTATACACAGCAAAACTGTCCCTCAAATATGACAGTGAAATTAGGTGATTTTCAGATAAATAGAAATTAAGGGAATTTGTTAAAACCAGACAAACCTTACAAGAAATACTAAAGGGAGTCCTTTTAATAGAGAACAAATAATAGCAAACAACAACTGACCATTAATACACAAGATGACATAACCCAGGAACCAACACAGCTATGGACATATCCAAAGTAAAATAAGCTCACAAGATTTTAAACAGGGAAACAGAGACATCAATTGGCAAATGAGGAGACTTACAAACCAACAAAAAGAAAAAAATAGCGTAGTTACCGAACTTCTAACTGGTGAGGAAATCAAGAGAGTTGAAAGACAGAATGGACTGATTTATGGAGAAAACCATAAATCACAGGGTAACCTCAAAGAAAAATAATAAACCCTCACATCACAATAGAAAAGGGGATTGTTGTTGTTGTTGTTATGTGCCGCCGAGTCGGCCCCGACACATAGCGACCCCTCCTTGGGTTTCCGAGGCAGTATCACTATGGAAGTAGGATTGCCCAACCTTCCTTCCGAGGAGTGGCTGGTGG
>NW_006935546.1:0-2907 GCF_000298275.1 Orycteropus afer afer
CCACCACTTGGACTCTCCAAGCTGTCTGTGCCATGCCGTCAGTATCATTCAGTATTGCTGCCAGACCGCAGCTCCGTATGTCTCCTTTTTTTTGTATTTTCATGCAAATTCTTCTGCTAGTTGGGGTTAGTCCACTTCTATATACTTCCCTTCAAGGCTCAGGGGTCCAGGATTATCTACTGTGTCTGCGTTAATTGGTTTCCCTTTTCTTTGTTGAAGAAGGTCTGTGCAGTCTTTCTGCCTAGTCCGCCATCTTTCTGGAACTCCTTACTTCTCTTTCTTGCCTTATTGTCTTGGCTAGGACTTTCAATACAATGTTAAATAGAAGTGATGATAGAGGGCATCCTTGTCTGGTTCCCGTTTGCAAGGGGATACTTTAAGTCTTCCTTCATTAACAATAATATCAGCTGTTGGTTTTTTGTACAGGCCCTTTATTAAGTTGAGGATTTTCCCTCCATCCCTATTTTGGTGAGAGTTTTGAACAGGAATTGGTGTTGGATTTTATTGAATGCCTTTTCTGCATCAATTGATATAATCAAATTGTTCTTTTCTTTTGTTTTCTTTATGTGGTAGATTAAATCGATTGTTTTCCTGAAGTTGAACCATCCTTGCATGCCTGTTATGAATCCCACTTGGCCATGATGTATTATATTTTTGACATATTGTTGGATTCTCTTGGCTAGGATTTTGTTGAAGATTTTTGCATCTATATTCATGAGGGATATTGGTCTCTACCTTTCCTTTTTAGTGGTGTTTTTACCTGGTTTTGGTATCAGTGTTATGCTTGCTTCATAGGAGGAACTTGGGAGTATTCCATCTTTTTCTATGTTCTAGAATAGTTTGAGTAGTATAAGTCTCAGTTCTTCCCTGAATGTTTGGCAGAATTCTGCAGTGAACCATTTGGGCCAGGACTTTTTTTTGGGGGGGGGGTGTGTGTGCAGATTTTTTATGACCTGCTCAATTTCTTCTTTTGTTTTGGGTCTGTTCAATTATTCTATCTCTAACTGAAATAGGTTAGGTAGGTCTTGTGTTTCTAGAAACTTGTCCATCTCTTCTAGATTCTCAAATCTGTTGGAGTACAATTCTGCATAATACTCTGCTATTATCTTTTTATTTTAGTTGGTTCTATTGTGATTTTACAATTTTTATTTATTCTTTGTGTTATTTGAATCTTCTCTTTCTTTTCCTTTGTTAAATTTGCCAGTGGTTTGTTAATTTTGTTAATCTTCTTGAAGAACCAACTTCTTGTTTTGTTGATTTTCTCTTTTGTTGTTGTTGTTTGTTTTCTGTTTTGTTTATTTCTGCTGTGATTTTTATTATGTCCTTCCTTCTGGACCTGTAAGTTTCTTTTATTGCTCTTTTTTTCTAACTGTTGGAGATGTTGAGTTAAAGTGTTGATTTTAATTCTTTCCTCTTTTTTGATGTGTGCATTTATTGCTATATGTTAGCTCTCAGTACTGCTTTTGTTGTGTTCCGAAGGTTTTGGTAAGTTGTATCTTCATTCTCATTTGTTTCTGGAAATTTGTTTATTCCACATTTTATTTCTTCTTTTTGCCAGTAGTTTTTGAGCAGTATATTATTTAGTTTCCACATATTTAATTTTTTTCTCTTGGTCTTCCTATGACTGATTTCTAATCTTATAGCACTGTGTCCAATAAGATGGTTTGTAATATTTCAATGTTTTTGAATTTATTGATCCCTGTTTTGTGTCCTGACATATGGTCTCTTCTGGAGAATGATCCAAGTGCACTGGAGAAGAATGTGAATTGTGCTTTTGTTGGGTGGAGTGCTTGGTATATATCTATGAGGCCAAGTTGGTTGACTGTGTTGCTGAGTTCTTTTGTATCTCTTTGAGTTTTTTTTTAGTTGTTCTGTCCCTCCTTAAACGTGGTGTGTTAAAGTCTCCTACTACTATTGTAGAGTTGTCTATTTTTCCTTTCAATTTGGTTAATATTTGTTTAATGTATTTTGGAGTTCTTTCATTGAGTGCATAAATATTTATTATAGTAATGTCCTCTTGGTCAATTAACACTTTTAGCATCATATAGGGTCCTTCTTTGTCCCTTATGCTGTTTTTTTCACCTTGAAATCTATTTTATCAGAAATTAATATTGCCACTCCTGTTCTTTTTTGGTTGCCATTAGCTTGATATATTTTTTCCACTCCTTAATTTTTAATTTGTTCTCATCTTTGTGTCTAAGGTGGGTCTCTTGTAGGCCGCATATCAATTAGTGTTTTTTTTTTTCTTATCCAATCTGTCACTCTCTTTTCTTGACTGGCGCATTTAGTTCATTCACATTGAATGTCATTAATGATAGGTATGAATTTATTGCTGTCATTTTATTGTGTTTTTTGTTGTGTTGTTGGTAGTTTCCTTGTTCTAAGTATTTATATTTTCCTGTGCTGAGTTAATTTTGTTATCAAGTGTTTTTCTCTTTTGTTCATTGTTGTTGGTTTTGTGCTTACTAAGCTCATATGTTTTTCTTCTTTCTGAGTTTGCTTAGGAGGATTGTTAATTTTCTTTGTGGTTTCTCTGAAATAAATTCTTATCTCTCTCTCTAAGTTTAGAACAGTCTGTTGAATAAAGACATTGTCCTGTCTTCCTCTCTATTTGGAAGTTTTGTAATTAAAACTTTTATTTCCTCTATTTACTTTATTGCTGGTGTTGTGTACAGGTAGATTCCCTTATTTCTCTATGTACCCCTTTTAATGAGCTTATTTTGAGCATGTATTTCTGGTTTGGTTTCTAGATGATGGTGTCAAGTGTCCTGATTTTAATTTATTGTTCTTTATTGTGTGTTCTTTATGGGAAGGACTCCCTTTAGCATTTCTTGTAGGGTTGGTCTGGTTTTCACAAATTCCCTCAATTTCTGTTTGTCTGAGAATGTCTTGATTTCACTCTCATAT
>NW_006935547.1:0-586 GCF_000298275.1 Orycteropus afer afer
TCTTCAATTTCCTCATCTTTGGCTTTGTTGGTTAGTGCATAAATTTGAGTAATAGTAGTATTAACTGGTCTTCCTTGGAGGCGTGTGGATATTATCCTATCACTGGTAGCATTGTACTCCAGGATAGATCTTGAACCATTCTTTGGACGAATGCCACACCACTCCTCTTCAATTTGTCATTCCCCACATAGTAGATCATGTGGTTGTCTGATTCAAAAATGTCTAAAACCAGTCCATTTATGCTCACTAATGCCTAAGATATCGATCTTTATGCATTTCATTTCATTGGAAATTGGAAGTTGTCAAAAATGGATGCATAAAGATTGATATTCTACATAGTAGTGAGCTGAGCTGAAATGGTCATTTTGAATTGGAAATTCATACCGTCTACTATGTCAGGAATGATGAGGAAGAATGATGCCACATTCATCGTCAAAAAGAACATTTCCAAATCTGTCCTGAAGTACCGCAATGTGAGGATAACATACATGTCCCTATAAGGAAGACCAATTAATACAAGTATTATTCAAATTTACATACCAACCACCAATGCCAAAGATGAAGAAATTGAAGATTTTTACCAACA
>NW_006935547.1:2451-3008 GCF_000298275.1 Orycteropus afer afer
GCCTCCCCACCCACCCCTTGTAACCAACAAAGAAAATTTCCTTCTATATATAAACCTTTCCTTGGTTTGACATTTTATAATGATGAACTAATACTATATTTTTCCTTCTGTAATTGATTTATTTCAGTCAGCATAATGTCCTCCAAGTTCATCCATGTTATGTGGTGTTTTGCAGATTCTACATTATTCTTTAATGTTGCATTATATTTCATTGTGTATGTGTACTATAGTTTGGCTATCCATTCTTCTGCTGATGGGCATGTAGGTTGTTCCCATCTTTTTGCTATTGTAAATAGTGCTGCGATGAACATGGGTGTGCATATATCTGTTCTTGTCCTGGTTCTCCCTTCTTTAGGATATATACCTAGTAATGGGATGTTGTTGTTGTTAGATGATGTCGAGTCGTTTCCTATTCATAGCAACCACATGCACAGCAGAACAGAACACTGCTTGATCCCATGCCAGCTCCACGATCCCTGCTATACTTGAGCCCATCATCACAGCCACAGTGCCAATCCATCGCGTTGAAGGCCTCCCCCTCTTTCGTCGACCCTCCA
>NW_006935548.1:0-754 GCF_000298275.1 Orycteropus afer afer
CCAGGTTCTAGTTTTCAGCTTTTTCTGTCTTCCCTGTTCCTGGTTCCAATTTTTTTCTTTCTCATGGTTAAACCCATTTCTTATTTTTCTTTTTGCATTTTTTTCCCTATTTGTTTTCTTCATTTTTCTCCTACTCTACCTTTTTTCTCTTATTGCCCTCTCCCCAGATATTGTGGGTTTTTTTTTGGGGGGGTGGTATTGTTCCTGTGTGATTATATGGTGTGTTTTTGTCCACTTGCTTTTACTTTTTTGATGGTTATTCAATTGTTATTTTTGTGTAACTGAGTGGGAGACAGCAACAGTGCCCATACAACACAATTACACCCACACCTCCTGCAACTTCACTTGTTGAGTGAGATTCACCACTTCCTTCTCCACCAACTGGCCAATGATAAAAAAACTACCAAGAAGAGCCTGGCTCACTTTTAGCTGCTCTTCACAAACAGTTAATAGAGATCTAAATACAACAACATCACAATGTCTCAGAGATAACAGACCATCACAGTCCACACAAGGAAGCAAGATGTTGTTGTTGTTGTTGTTAGGTGCCATCGAGTCGTCTCTGACTCATAGTGACCCTATGCACAGCAGAACGAAATACTGCCTGGTTCTGAGCCAGCTCCATGATTCTTGCTATACTTGAGCCCATTGCCACTGCCACTGTGTCAATCCATCTCATTGAGGGCCTTCCCCTATTTCATGAACCCTCCACCTTACCAAGCATGACATCCTTCTCCAGGGAATGGTCCCTTCT
>NW_006935548.1:2484-3047 GCF_000298275.1 Orycteropus afer afer
TGCTCTTTGAAATCTTCTGTTCAGCTCTTTTATCTTGTCATTTCTTCCATTTGCTTTTGGCATTCTTCGCTAAAGGACAAGTTTCAGAGTCTCTTCTGACATCCATTTTGGTCTTTTCTTTCTTGTCTTTTTAATGACCTCTTTCTTTCTTCATGGATGATGAGCTTGATGTCATCCCACAATTCTTCTGGTTTTCGGTCATTGGTGTTCAATGGATCAAATCTATTCTTTAGATGGTCTCTAAATTGAGGATGAATATATTCAAGGTCATATTTTGGCTCTTGTGGACTTGTTTTAATTGTCTTCAACTTCAAGTTGAACTTGCACATGAGACTTGATGATCTGTTTCACAATCGGCTTCTGGCCTTGTTTTGGCTGAAGATACTGAGCTTTTCCATCTCCTCTTGCCACAGATGTAGTCAATCTGATTTCTGTGTACCCCATCTAGTGAAGTCCATGCCATATGTGTTGTTGAAAAAAGGTATTTGCAATGAATAAGTTGTTGGTCTTGCAAAATTCTATCATGTGATCTCCAGTGTTATTTTCATCACCAAGGCCCAAAT
>NW_006935549.1:0-1393 GCF_000298275.1 Orycteropus afer afer
ATACAATTACTTGGTCCCTCTGGGTAGCTGGCTGTGACCATGAAGTGACTACAACCTTGTCCCTTGTCAGCTCTACTATACCCCTAGGAATTTCTATCATACAGTACATTTATAGGACCATTGTCTGCCAACCCTCTATATGGTCTTGGGTACACACCTGCTTCATAGACATACCTAATATTTCAGCCTGTCCACCCATCTATCCACCCATATACCCATGATTGCCTTCACTAACAATGCAGTACTCTATGTGCAAGTGTTCATCTTTGTTGTCTGTACCTCCCATGTACCTCTCTGTGTCTTCCTCTTCTGCAATGCTACCATGTTTCTCACTCACATTTGATACATTGCCCTTCTCTTCACCCAAATCAATACTTATCTCTACATGTCTAACAATGTTCCCTCCCCTCCCCTCCTACCCTTGGTAACCAACAAAGAACATTTCCTTCCACTTACAAAACTTTCCTTGACTTTTACAATAAGGGACTCATACAATATTTGTCCATCTGTGATTGACTTTTTTCAGTCAGCATAATGCCCTCCAAATTCATCCACGTTATGCAGTGTTTTGCAAATTTTACACTATTCTTTAGCATTGCACAGTATTCCATTGTGTGTATGTACCACAGTTTGGTTATCCATTCCCATTCCTAAGTTGATGGACACCTAGGTTGTTTCCATCTTTTGGCTATTGTAAATAGTGCTGCTGTGAACATGGATGTGCATATGTCTGTTCTTGTCATGGTTCTCACTTCTTTAGGATATATACCTAATAATGGAATGGCTGGGTCAAATGGTATTTCTAATTCCAACTTTTCAAAGACTCTCCATACTGCTTTCCACAATGATTGTACCATTTTACAGTCCCACCAGTAGTGTATGAGAGTCCCAATCTCTCCACATTCTCACTAGCATTTGTTATTTACTGTCTTGTTGATCTTTGCTAGTAGTGCTGGGGCAAGATGGTATCTCATTGTTATTTTGATTTGCATCTCTCTAATGGCTAATGATCGTGAGTATTTCTTCATATGTTTGTTGACTGCTTGAATATCCTCTTTCATGTCTTCTGCCTATTCTTTAATTGGGTTATTTGCCTTTTTGTTATTGAGGTGTTGGAGTTTTCTATCAATTCTAGAGAGAAGTTCTTTGTCAGATATGTCATTGCTGAATATTTTTTCCCAATCATCACATTCTCTTTTGACTCTTTTGGAGAAGTCTTTGGAAGCACATAAAATTTTAATTTTTTTGAAGGTCCCATTCATCTAATTTCTCTTCTTCTGCTTGTGCATTTTGGGTTATGCTTGATAGTCTATTTATGACATATATTAGGGCCCCTAAATTTTCCTCTAGTTTTTCCTCAAGGAACTCTGTACTTTGAAGTTTCACATTTAAG
>NW_006935549.1:1953-2873 GCF_000298275.1 Orycteropus afer afer
GTAGCTATTGTAAATGGTATTGATTTCCTTATTTCTTTTTCAGTAATCTCTTTCCTGGTGTAGAGGAATCCAACTGATTTTTGGATGTTGATCTTGTATCCTGCCACAGTGCTAAATCTCTCAATTAGTTCCAGTAGATTTTTGACTGAATCTCTTGGATTTTCTAGGTATAGGATCATATCATGAGCAAATAGGGATAGCTAAACTTCTTTCTTACCCACTTGGATGCCTTTGATTTTCCTTTCTTACCTTATGGCCTTGGCTAGGACTTCCAGTACAATGTTGAATAGAAGTGGTGATAGAGCACTTCCTTGTTTGGTTCCTGTTCAAAAAAGGAATGATTTCAGTCTCTCTCCATTGCGTATAATGTTGGCTGTTGGTTTTGCATATCTATGCAAAATCTATGCATATCTATTATGTTGAGGAATTAATATTATGTTGAGGAATCTATGCATATCTATTATGCTGAGGAATGTCCCTTCTATTCCTATTTTGCTGAGAGGTTTGATCAGGAATGGGTGTTGGATTTTATCAAATGCCTTTTCTGCATCAATTGATATGATCATGTGGTTCTTCTCCTTTATTTTATTTCTGTGGTGGAGGATGTTGATTGTTTTCCTAATGTTGAACCATCCTTGCATACATGATATGAACCCCATTTGTCATAATGAATGATTTTTTTTATGTGTTGTTGGAGTCTATTGGCTAGGATTTTGTTGAAGAATTATGCATCTATATTCATGATGGATATTGGCCTGTAGTTTTCCTTTTGAGTGATGTCTTTGCCTGGTTTTTGTATCACGGTTATGCTTGCTTCATAAAATGAGTTAGAGAGGATTCCATCCTTCTCTATGTTTTGGAATAGTTTGAGTAGGATTGGTGTCCTTCTCTGAATGTTTGGTAGAATTCTCTGGTGAAAC
>NW_006935550.1:0-485 GCF_000298275.1 Orycteropus afer afer
AGTCAAATGCCTTAGGCCCTACGCAACCAGAGCTCCTAATAGACAACCACTACAGGTTATTTTTGTCCATTTGCTTTCTTCTGGCAATTGCATACTCACATTCTGTCCATCTTCTTATTGAGTCATTCTTTTTTAAAAATGATGTACTCATTCTTTATATGTAACATAAATTCTTTGTTTTATATATTGCAAATATTTTTCTTATTCACTGTTTTTTAATCTTTAGGATCTTTAAACCTAAAAACAAAACCCACTGACCATTTGACTCACTGTGACCCATGTGTTAAAGAGTTGCACTGCTTTATAGGGTTTTCTTAACAGTAATTTTTACAGAAGTAGATTGCCAGGACTGTCTTCTACAGTGCTTCTGGATGGGTTCAAATTGCCAACCTTTAGGTTAACAGTCAAGAACAAATGGTTTGTGCAACCCAGGGATCTAATGTAAGCACATGAGTCCTTAAAAGTGAAAGAGAAAAAAAAAAAAA
>NW_006935550.1:3010-3807 GCF_000298275.1 Orycteropus afer afer
CAAATATGATGGTGAAATTAGGACATTTCCAGATAAGCAGAAATTAAGGGAATTTGTTAAAACCAGACTAACCTTACAAGATATGCTAATGGGACCCTTTGAACAGAGAAGCAACAACAGCCAACAACTGAACAACTGACCATTAACATACATGATGATATAATCCAGAAACCAACCCAGCTATGGAAGTATCCAAAGTAAATAAGCGTACAAGATTGTAAACAGGGAACCAGAGACACCAACCGACAAATGAGGACAACTACAAACCAAAAAGAGAGAAAAAAATTTGTGTTGTTACAGAACTAGATGGTAGGGAAGTCAAGACAATTACAAGATAGAATGGACTGTTCTAAACTTGGGAAGAAAACTATGAATCACAGGGTAACCTCAAAGAAAAATGATAAACCTCCACATTAAAATAAAAAAGAGGACCAGAATAAATATTCAGCAAATACTAAAACAATAGCAAGGAAGGAAGTGATAACATGATTCATAAACAAAACAAGCTCAGCATAGAAAATTATATGGAACAGAGAAATTGGCACAATGAAAAAGCACATGACAAAAATGACAGCAAAAAATTCCTATCTGCTGGTAATTACGTATCTGGCAAGGGAATTATCTCTAAGATTGATGGAAAACTCCAAAGCCTCAACACCAAAGGAATTAACAATCCAATTGAAAAATGGATCACCACAGAGGATATTCAAGTGGTCAGCTAATACATGAAAAGATGCTCACAATCATTGGCATCAAAGAAATGTAAATCAAAACAACAATGAGATATACCATCTCAC
>NW_006935551.1:0-1315 GCF_000298275.1 Orycteropus afer afer
CTAGAAGAATTTTGGAAGAAAATACAAGAACAAAATGACAAAATAAATGAAAAATTAGAAATGATTCTAAATCTACAGATAGAAATCCAGAAGACTAATACTAAATTGTCAGAAATAAATAACACATTGAAAGGGCAAAGGAGTGGAATTGATGCAATGGAAGACAGAATTAAGGAGATTGAAGATAAATACCTGAATACTTCTTTGGAAAGGGATCAATCAGAAAAAAGATCAAAAGAAAATGAAGAAAGCTTAAAGTTCATGTGGGATACCATCAAAAGGAATAAACTATGTGTCATTGGAATTCCAGAACAGGAAGAGAAAAATGAAACCACTGAAAAAATTGTCCAAGATTTCTTAGACGAGAACTTCCCTGATATGATGAAAGATGAGAATATATCCATTCAGGAAGTCCAATGAACCCCAAACAGGAGATATCCCAAAAGAAAAACACCAAGAAATATCATCATCAAACTCATCAAAACCAAAAACAAAGAAAGAATCATGAGAGCAGCACGGGAAAAACAAAAAGTCATCTGCAAGGGGCAACCAATAAGACTAAGCTCGGACTTCTTGACAGAAACCATGCAGGCAAGAAGACAGTGGGATGCTATATATAAAACCCTGAAAGAGAAAAATTTCCAACCAAGAATAATGTACCCAGCAAAATTGTCCCTCAAATATGATGGTGAAATTAGGACATTTTTAGATAAGCAGAAATTAAGAGAATTTGTTAAAACTAGACCAACCTTACAAGAGATGCTAAAGGGAGCCCTTTGGACAGAGAACCAACAACAGCCAACAACAATTGACCATTAACACACATAATAACATAACCCAGAAACCAACCCAGCTATGGAAGTATCCAAAGTAAATAAGCCTACAGGATTGTAAACAGGGAACCAGAGACACCAACCGACAAATGAGGACAACTACACACCAAAAAGAAGGAAAGAAATCTTTTATAGAGCTTCTAGATGGTAGGGAAGTCAAGACAACTACAAGATTCTAAACTTCTAAACTTGGGAGGAAAACTATAAATCACAGGGAGTGATAACATGATTCATAAACAAAATGAGCTCAGCATAGAAAATTATATGGAACAAAGAAATCGACACAATGAAAAAGCACATGACAAAAATGACAGCAACAAATTCATATTTTCCGATAATTACATAACTGGCAAGGGACTTATCTCTAAGATTGATGAAAAACTCCAATCCCTCAACACCAAAGGAATTAACAATCCAATTGAAAAATGGTCAGAAGACATGAATAGACACTTCATCAAGAAGGATATTCAGGTAGTCAGCTA
>NW_006935551.1:1935-2842 GCF_000298275.1 Orycteropus afer afer
AGGGAACACTGCCAAAAAAAAAAAAAAATGCATTGACCCATGTCACTTTAGTTTTGTGTATTTCACTGTACATAAACTATATTTCAATAAAATTCATTAAAAAATTTTGCATTCAGTGAAAAAATATCCTTTAAAGATGAAAGTGACCCAAATCAATCAATGGAATTGATTCAATGGAATCCTGATTAAAATTCCAATAGCCTTCTTTAAAGAAAGAGTAAACCATTCCTCAACTTTATATGGAATGGCAAGAAAGCCCAAAAAGCTAAGGAAATCTTGAAATAGAAGAAAAATGTAGGATGACTCGGACTTCCTGATTTTAAAACATACTATACAGCTACAGTAATCAAAATAGCCTGGCTCCAGTACAACAATAGACACATACATCAATGGAATAGAATTAAGAGCCTAGAAATAGACCCACATCTGTCAGTTGTCCATCTATGTTATTGTTATTGTTAGGTAACATCAAGTCATTTCCAATTCATAACGACCTCATGTACAGCAGAACAAAACACTGCCTGGTCCAGTCCCAGCCCCACAATCTTTGCTATACCTGAGCCCATTGTTGCAGCCACTGTGCCAATCCATCTTGTTGAGGGCATTCTCCTTTTTTTGTTGTCCCTCCACTTTGTCAAGCATGATATCCTTCTCCAGGGAATGGTCCCTTCTTACATGACCAAAGTAGGTGAGATGAAATCTGGCCATTTTCACTTCCAAGGAGCATTCCAGCTGCACTTCCAGGACAGTTCTTTTAGCAGTCCATTCTTTGCCAACACCACAACTCAAAAGCATTGAGTCTTCTTCAGTCTTCCTTTTTCATTGTCCAGCTCTCACAAGCATGTAAGGTGATTGAAAATATCATGGCTTGTGTCAAGTGCACCTTAGTCTTCAAGGAAACATCTTT
>NW_006935552.1:0-684 GCF_000298275.1 Orycteropus afer afer
GTTTTTGTGTATGGTGTGAAGTACAGATCTTGTTTCATTTTTCTGCAAATGGATATCCAGTTTTGCCAGCACCATTTATTAAACAAACGTTCTCTTCCCCATTTAATGGATTTCAGCCCTTTGTCAAAGATCAGCTGACTAGCATTCCACAAGCTTTAATACATAATATTTTCATTGTTATTCACCTCTGATGTCCATTATAATTTCTTCTTTGACATTTGTATCACTAAGAAGTATTTGTAATATCCAACTGTGTAGGGGTTTTATGGTTATACTTTTGTTACTGATAACAAAACCAAACTCAACTCACTGCCATAGAGTTGAAGCCGACTCATAGCAACCCCTCCTTAGGTTTCGAGGCAGTATCACTACAGAAGTAGATTGCCCCATCTTCCTTCTGAGGATTGGCTGGTGGATTTGAACCGCCAGCCTTCTGGTTAGCAGTCAAGTGCCTTAGGCACTATGCTATCACAGCTCCTTTGTTACTGATTGTTGTCATGTGCCATTGAGTGAGACCCGACTCATAGCAACCCCTCCTTGGTTTTCAAGGCAGTATCATTACGGAAGTAGATTGCCTAACCTTCCTTTCGAGGATGTTGTTGTTGTTGTTGTTATTTGCCGTCGAGTCGGCCCCGACTCATAGCGACCCCTCCTTGGGTTTCCGAGGCAGTATCACTACGGAAG
>NW_006935552.1:1594-2788 GCF_000298275.1 Orycteropus afer afer
GGTTCAAACCCACCAGCCACTCCTCAGAAGGAAGATGGGGCAATCTACTTCCATAGTGATACTGCCTATGAAACCCAAGGAGGGGTTGCTAGGAGTCAGGTCCAACTCGATGGCACATAACAACAACAACAATAAATAACATTTTACTTCTCATTGAAGTCTTTATTTTCATTTGTTTGATTGTAGTTATTGATATATTTGGATCAGTTTGTACAGGTTTATTTTAAGCTTTCCATTGAGTGCACTGTACCTCAGATTTGGTGAGAGTTACCTACCCCATCCAACTGCCCCATGAGACAGTTCTATCTATACTGTCTTGCAGATCATTGTGAATCAGAATCGACTCAATGGCATTCAGTTTTAGTCATTCTGAAATTTTTATCTTTTGATAAAAAGATAAAATTTTTGAAATTTTTATCTCTAGCCTTATTTCTTCTAATATTCATAATGACTTGTTTCATAATATTTTTAGCAGTTTTAATTGTGAATATTATTTCTGGGTATTCTTTAAGACCTAGGTTGAGTGTGTTTCTCCATATAGAATTTGAGGTGTTTCTTCTGCCAGCTGCCTCAGAACCACCAAAAATGGCATTTTTGGTCTGAGGGGTGTCTTGGTTATCTAGTGGTGCTGTAACAGAAATACCACAAGTAGGTGGCTTTAATGAGTAGAAAGTATTTTCTCAGCATTTAGGAGGCTAGAGGCCCAAACACGAAGTGCTGCCTCTAGAGCAAGGCTATCTTGCTCTGTCTAGCCCTCTGTCCACTCTGGGAGTAGGTCCTTGGGGATCATGTTGCATATATCGTCCCCTCTAATTGTGCTTGCTTTTTTAATCTACTCTTTTGTATCTCAAAAAAAGCTTAACTTAAAACACCAAATCAAACTTAACCCACTGCCATTGAGTCAATTTCGACTTATAATGGCCCAATAGGACATAGTAGAACTGCCCTGTAGGCTTTCCAAGGCTGTAATCTTTATGGAAGCACACTACCTCATCTTTCTCCTGTGGAGGCTGGGGGGTTCAAACTGCCGACCTTTTGGTTAGCAGCCGATTACCTTAATCACTGCATCACCAAAGTTCCATACTTAAAACATACCTTATACTAATACTCCCTCATTAACATAACAAAGAAAATTCATTCCCAAATGGGATTATAACCCAGATAGAAGGGTTAGGATTTATAACACATATTTTT
>NW_006935553.1:0-1073 GCF_000298275.1 Orycteropus afer afer
CAGGATCTCCTACATCCCTTCCAAGTGGATGACAGTGGTAGCCGGGCACCATCTGGTTCTTCTGGTCTCATAGTTGTACAGGTTGCAGATTGGATGGAGTACCAATCACAAGGACTGATTGTTTCCATTAATTTTGGTTTTCTTCTTTCTTCTTTGCTCTTGATGTGGAGAGACCCATTGTCTCTTGCGGTTACTTGACATAGTTTTTTTTATTGTATTCTTCCTACAGGTCGTTTGTGTCCCAGGTAAGATTTATTCCCAAGAATTTAATTTTTTTTTTTTTTGGTAGCTATTGTAAGTGGTATTGATTTCCTCATTTCTTTTTCAGCAATCTCT
Source organism: Orycteropus afer afer (assembly GCF_000298275.1). Classification (NCBI taxonomy): domain Eukaryota; kingdom Metazoa; phylum Chordata; class Mammalia; order Tubulidentata; family Orycteropodidae; genus Orycteropus; species Orycteropus afer. The sequence continues at coordinate 337 of NW_006935553.1, forward strand.
TTGCTGGTGTAGAGGAATCCAACTGACTTTTGGATGTTGATCTTGTATTCCACCACAATGCTAAATCTCTCAATTAGCTCCAGTAGATTTTTGACTGAGTCTCTTGGGTTTTCTAGGTATAGGATCATATCATCAGCAAATAGGGATAGTTCGACTTCTTCCTTATCAATATGGATGCCTTTGATTTCTCTTTCTTGCTGCATGGCCCTGGTTAGCACTTTCAGTACAATGTTGAATGGAAGTGGTGACAGAGGGCATCCTTGTCTGGTTCCTGTTCACAAGATGAATGGTTTTTCAGTGTGTCTCCACTGAGTATAACATTGGTTGTTGGTTTTGCATAGATGCCCTTTATTATGTTGAGGAATTTCCCTTCTATTATTTTGCTGAGTGAGAGTTTTGATCAGAAATGGGTGTTGGATTTGATCAAATGCCTTTTCTGCATCAATTGATAGGATCATGTGGTGGATGATGTTGTTTTATTTATGTCATGGATGATGTTGATTGCTTTTCTAATTTTGAACCATCCTTGCATACCTGATATGGAGCCCACTTGGTCAGAATGAATTATTTTCTTGATATGTTGTTGGAGTCTATTGACTAGGATTTTGTTGAAGATTTTTGCATCTATATTCATGAGGGATATTGGTCTGTAGTGTTCCTTTTGAGTGATGTCTTTGCCTGGTTTTGGTATCAAGTTTATGCTTGCTTCATAAAATGAGTTAGGGAAGATTCCATCC
>NW_006935553.1:3303-3885 GCF_000298275.1 Orycteropus afer afer
TTTCTAATTTGATAGTATTATGATCTGAGAAGATGCTTTGCAGTATTTCAATGTTTTTTAATTTATTAAGGCTTGCTTTATGGCCTAACATATGGCCTATCATGGAAAATGTTCCATGCGTACTGGAGAAGAATGTGTATTGTGCTGCTGTTGGGTGAAGTGCTCTGTAGATGTCTATAAGGCCAAGTTGGTGGATTGTATTGTTTAGCTCTTCCACATCTTTGTTGAATTTTTTCCAGTTGTTATATCTTTCAGAGAAAGTGGTGTATTTTAAAATTCTCCCCCTATGACTGTGGCATCATCTATTTGGCTTTTCAACTCTTTAAAGTCTGTTTTATGTATTTTGGGACTCTTTCATTGGGCCCACAGATATTTATTATGGTTATATCTTCATGTTCAATTGATCCTTTAATCATTACATAATGTCCTTCCTTGTCTAGTATGGTGGTTTTTGTCTTAAAGTCAGTTTAATCAGAAATTAATATTACCACTCCTGTTCTTTTACGGTTGCCATTTGCTTGATATATCTTTTTGCAACATTTGATTTTTAGTCTATTTTTGTCTTTGTCTCTAAGGTGTGTC
>NW_006935554.1:0-1268 GCF_000298275.1 Orycteropus afer afer
CATTGATCCTTTACATCACCCAAGGACTCTTCTGTATTAGCTAATCCTTATGCTGAAAATAATGACACAGAAGAAAAAGGAAAGATAGGACTACTCACACTTCCTTTTTCTTTTAGATCATCCTTCCAAAAAAAAAAAAAAATACTCACTGCCATCGAGTTGATTCGACTCACAGTGACCCGTCCCTGAGTTTTCAAGGCAGTGTCTCTACAGAAGTGGATTGTCCAGTCTTCCTTTCAAGGGGTGACTGGTGGGTTTGAACCACCAGCCTTCTGGTTAGCAGTCAAATGCCTTAGTCACTATGCCACATAAATTTAAACTGAGAATCAAAAGACCTGTACAAAGAAAACTGCAGAACACTGCTATAAAAAAAAACAAAAGAAACCTACATAAATGGAGGGATATACCATGCTCATGGATAAGAAGACTTAACATCATAAAAATGTCAGTACTACAAATATAGTACAATCTCAATCCAGATTCCATCATCATTCTTTAAAGAGATGGAAAAATTAATCACCAACTTTATAGGGAAATGAAAGAGACCAAAAGTACTACTAAAGAAGAAGGACAAAGTAGGTGGCCTTACAGTTCCCAATCTCAAAAGCCATTACACAGCCACAGGAGTTAAAACAGTTTGGTACTGGGACAATGACAGACACATAGACTAATGGAACAGAATTGAGAACCAGAAGTAAATCCATCCACCTATGGTCAGCAGATCTTTGACAAAGTGCTGAAACTCATTACATGGGGAAAAGATAGTCTCTTTAATAAATGGTGTTGGCAAAACTGGATATTCATTTACCAAAAATTGAAACAGCTCCCATACTTCATACAATATACAACAACGAACTCAAGTTGGATCAAAGACTTGAATGTGAACCTAAAATCATAAAGACCATCAAAGAAAAAATAGGGGCAAACTTAGGGTCCCTAATACGTGGCATAAATACACTATCAAACATAACTAAAAATGTACAAAAACCAAAAGACAAAATAGATGACTCAGACCTCCTAAAAATTAGACACTTATGTGCATCCAAAGATTTCACAAAAAGAATGAAAAGAGAACCCACACACTGGGAAAAAAATTGGCAACAATATCTCAGACACAGGGCTAATTTCTAAAACTTATAAACAACTTCAACACTTTAATAACAAAAAGACAAATAATCCAATTAAAAAATTGGCAGAGGACGTGAATAGACACTTCACCGAAGAGGACATTCAGGCAGCTAACAAGCACATGATCATTAGCTATTAAA
>NW_006935554.1:1518-3005 GCF_000298275.1 Orycteropus afer afer
GACCCCCTTTGGGTTTCCAAGGTAGCAAATCTTTACAGAAGTAGATTGCCCAGTCTTCCTTCCACAGAGTGGCTGGTGGGTTTGAACAGCCCACTTTGTGGTTAACAGTCAAATGCCTTATGCACTACACCACCAGAGAGATGCAAATCAAAATAATAATGAGATCATCTCACCCCAGAACTAATAGCAAAATTCAAACCAACAAAAACAAAATTATCCTTTTTAAATCAGCTAAAACTAAATCCATCTCCTGCTAATTTGTTAAAGTATTAGTTAACTGAGTTTCCTTCTAGCTTTCAAAATATAACTGGAAATTTTAACTTTCATGTTAAAAACATCCATAATTTCTTCGTTTGGGCCAATGCCAAGTTGAAGGCAGAGGAAATTGCTTGCCTAAATTCTCAAAGTAAGTCAGTAACAGACTTCTAAATTTCATACATTTTGTATTATGCTCTAATAATTATTTCTGCTTGCTCATTCCCACCCCAGCTATCTAGCCTGTGGCTCAGTCCTGGCTGGTTGACATTCAGAAGATTCAGGTGAGCCATCTTAGCAAAGATTATGTGATGTTGCACATACATAGCCTTTGATTCATCCTTTCCTAATGTTGACTGCAGAACAACTGTGAACTTTGGCAACCCACTGGTTCTTTATGACCAAGTCAAACAGCCCTTGTTAACTATTGTTTCATAAAAATTAACTTTTTAAGGTTATGAAAGTATATTTTTGTTTGTTCATTTGTAATATAGAGCAACGCTCTTTAACCATTCTAATTCACTGTATTGTTCTGACATTTGAATGAAATAATATGTGAAGAATTGATTTGTAAATTCTCAAAGTACTGTTTCAATGCTAAATAGCACTATAGAACATGACTAAGTTTACTGTTACATTTTAAGTTATGAGATTTAATTTGGAAAAAACAAAGGCGGGGGGGGGACCAAGTTTGCTGGTCCGATAGAGCCTGGTGGAACCACTTAGACTATGGTTCCTAGCTGCCCTTCAGGTCTGGAATTGAACCCACACCTGTGGCTTCCAGCCAAACAAAAGACAGGCATATGAGTTGAACATGTACCTGAGGTCAATACACTCCTTGGAAAGAACAATCATGGGAGAAAGAAGGGCTATTTATGTACAAGGAGACAGTTCAGGGGGTAGGAGTGCATGGAGGGATGGACACAGTGAAGAGGTAACTATGGGGAGGAAGTGTGAGGGGAGTTGTTGCATTGTGGTAAATCGTCAATGTCATGAGACAACATGTGTGTGAACTGCTGTATGGAAAGTGAATTTGCTCTGTAAACTTTCACCCAAATCACAATAAAAAATATATATATAGATGAGATTTATAGAAACTAGAAATTTCTATATGACATTGGGTAAAAGAAATGAAGTTAAATGTGATATTATGTACATATTTATGTTTCTGATGTTGTTGTTAAGTACCGTCGAGTGGTTTCCGACTCATAGCGACCCCATGCACAGCAGAA
>NW_006935555.1:0-690 GCF_000298275.1 Orycteropus afer afer
AAAAAAAAAAAAAAAAATTCATGGATGATAGCTTGGCTGACATTAGAGGTGAAGAATTTGTTCATATAAGAAGAGAGCAAAGTATTAAAGTCTAAGCTGAACTTGACTCCTCCAAATAAAACACAAAAGTTTAGTTTACCAATGTCAATAACCACGGAAAAGTCTCATGAAAATTTTAAAGGATTTAATATAATCTTGTTAAATTATAAAAATCATGAAGCAGGAATTAAATCAGTAGATTATTTACCTATGATAAATTAACTCCACAAAATGTTTCCAAGCCAACCGCATCTATGCACATTCCAACCTCTTATTAGCCTTTTCTCAGTTGTGCATGACATTATTATTGTTGGGCAGGGCCTGCCACCTAATAGGTTTTCAATAAATACTTGTTGAATAAATTAACGATCTTCTCTTTGTAGTTTCTCATCTATAAAACTGTGAAAAAAAAGATATTTAATAATAGCTAATGAAACCCATATTTGAATATACAGTAGTTGTTCTAAAATATATCTCTGAAATTTCAAGGGAAAACTTATTAAATACCACTTTAATGTATTGTTACTAGGAATCTGTAACTGTGGCATAATTTATTAGATGTCAAAAACAGAGCTACAATTGGCATAACATACTATAGAAAACATTGTTCCACTTCCTACTTTGGCGAGTAGCGACTGGGATCTTAAAAGC
>NW_006935555.1:1855-2860 GCF_000298275.1 Orycteropus afer afer
ATATAAGGAGAAGCTTTGAAAATGGTCTCTAGCCTATGGCACGCTTGGACCCTGTATGTAGTCATGTTGTTGCTCAGAAGCCTGCTATGCTCTGCCAAATTTGGGACTTACAATGGACTTAAGTTAATGACCTCCTGTGTGGTTTGGTAACATCGGGACTGTGCCTTTTTACTTGTCAACCTTCGGGCTTCTCAGCCTCAGCAGGCAGTAGCTGTCCAAGTGAAGAAATGCCTCTAACTCCAGTGGTCCAGGAGCAAGAGGCAGAGTTGGACCCCAAGGTTGAGGGGCTTTCACCCAGGCCCTAGAGCCTGGCACTTTGAACTTGGACTTGTTGTTGTTGTTGTTGTTATGTGCCATCAAGTCGGCCTCAACTCATAGCGACCCCTCCTTGGGTTGCCAAGGCAGTATCACTATGGAAGTAGATTACCCAGTCTTCCTTCCGAGGAACTTGGATTTAAAGCCTCCAAATTGTAAGAACAAACTCCTGTTTGTTAAGGCCATCCCATTTGTGGTAATGTTTCCTGTCAGAGTGGTACTAGGTAACCAGAACACCATCCATGGCACTTTCAGCATTCTTGGCCAGCACATCTCAAAAGCATCAATTCTTCTTCGGTCATCCTTATTCATTCTCACATGCATGAGGTGATTGAAAATATCATGGCTTATGTCAGGCACACCTTAGTGCTCAAGGAGATATCTCTGCTCCTTAGCACTTGAAAGCGGCCCTTTGCAGCTGACTTGCCCAATGCTATATATCGTCTATATCCTGACTGCTGCTTTCATTGGCATTAATTGTAGAACCAAGCAATGTGAAGCCTTTAACAACTTCAATCTTTTCTCCATTTATCATGATGCTGCTTATAGGTCCACTTGTAAGGATTTTTGTTCTTTTTATACTGAGATGTAGGAATGGTCCCTTCTTACAACATGACCAAAATAGGTGAGACGAAGTCTGGCCATTCTTGCTTCCAAGGAGCATTCTGGCTGCACTTCCTCCAGGACAGA
>NW_006935556.1:0-640 GCF_000298275.1 Orycteropus afer afer
GATTCATCATTCGTTGGAGTCAACAGCCAGTATACTGTCTGCCAACCTTGAGCTCATCAGCCCCTGCAGCTGCACGAGTTGGGAAAAGCCTCCAGCTTGACATTTGATCCAACAACTTGGGACTTTCCAGCTTCTATAAGTGTGTGAGCCATTTTCCTAAAATAAATTTCTCTTTATATACACATAAGCTTTACTGGTTTCCCTTCTCTAGGGAACCCAGTCTAACACAGCCAGCTACCCAGAGGAAGCGAGTAGTTGGACCTGTGGGCTCAGGACCATAGTCACAGGCGACATCAAGCTCAATTGGCATAACATACTACACAAAAACATTGTTCCACTTCCTACTTCGGCGAGTAGCGACTGGGATCTTAAGTTTGCAAGCAGCCATCTACGTGAAACGATGGGTCTCTCCTCATCCAGAGCAAAAAAGAATGAAGAAAACCAAAGACACGTGGAAAGAATTATTCCAAGGGACTGGTATATCATGCGATCCTCAGCCTATATGACTATGACCAGAAGAACTAGATGGTGCCTAGCTATCACTGTCATCCACTCAGAGTGGGATCTCAGTAGGAGATCCTGGGCAGAGTGGGAGAACAATGTAGAACAAAACTAAAAATCATAAAAAAAAAAGGGGGGG
>NW_006935556.1:2135-3117 GCF_000298275.1 Orycteropus afer afer
AACATCACAATAAATGGAAAAAAGACTGAAGTTGTCAAATATTTCATATTATTTGGTTCTACAATCAACACCAATGGAAGTAGCAGTCAAGACATCAGATGACATATTGCACTGGGAAAATCTGCTACAAAAGACTCTTTCAAGTGATGAAGGGCAACGATGTCTCATTGAAGACTAAGGTGCACCTAACCCAAGCCATGGTATTTTCAATCACTTCATATGCATGTGAGAATTGGACAATGAGTAAGGAAGACCGAAGAAGAGTTTATGCTTTTGAGTTGTGGTGTTGGCAAAGGATACAAAAAGTACCTGCTGGAAGAACTAAGAAATCTGCTCTGGAGGAAGTGCAGCCAGAATGCTCTTTGGAGGTGAGAATGGCCCGACTTCGTATGACCTACTTTGGTCATGTTGTCAGAAGGGACTATTCCCTGGAGAAGGATATCATGCTCCGTAAAGTGGACAGTCAACGGAAAAGAGGAAAGGCCCTCAGTGAAATGGACTGACACAGTGGCTGCAACGATGGGCTCTGGTATAGCAAGTATCATGAGGCTGGCACAGGACTGGGCAGTTTCATTCTGTTGTACACAGGGCACCTTAATGGCACCTAACAAGTCCCAGAATTATTCTGAAATGTGAAATCTCCCATATCCTCGATAGGTCTGTTTTCAAATGCTTCTTATAGGGTGAACTTCTCATAGCAATGAATGAAAATCTAATGTTTAACAAGCCCCCCCTTTTTTAAGGGTACAACATGGTACATAAATGTGATAGTTGAAGATGTGTCAACTTGACTGGACTTCACTTGTGAGTGGTGGTTCCCATGATGGATCACATGACTGCGTCCTAAGCGGCCGGTCAGTCTAGGGGGAGTTTCCCCAGGGGTGTGGCCTACCTGTAATACTATCCCAGGAACAAACTGGAAAAAGGGCATTCCAGATATATGCTTCCTGGAGCAGGCAGCTCGCTGCGCGCCCCGGAGGAG
>NW_006935557.1:0-1016 GCF_000298275.1 Orycteropus afer afer
AAAAAAAAAAAAAAAAAAATCAAAGAAAAGGAACCATGAGGGACTTCTGGTAAGATGGAGGAATAGGCAGACAAGTGACACAGACCATTTTCAACAAAGAAAAGAAAAACCAATTGACAGATACAGAAAATAATCCTGGAACCCTGAGCTTTGAAAGGAACTATACAGAGGTGGATTAGGCACCACTAGTGGAAAAAACTGAACGATAACAGTGAGTACAGAGATGGTCAGAGCATTAGAGTGTCAGGTACTCTGACAAGACCAACAGCCTGAATATTTCCAAGTGGTGTTGGGAGCTGAGAATTGACCTAAAGATCAGTCCTGGTCACCAAGGGCTGCAGGGACAACTGCTCTGGTGGCCTATGATGAGCAAGGGAAACAGCAAGAAGGGAGACAACCTGAGCTGTGGACTTTCTGTTGTCCAGAGTTTTCAGCCATTTTGATTGTTTACATGTGGCAGCCATTTTGGATATTTAAAGTGACCAAAGGCACAGCCATTTTCAATATTTACAAGTGGTGGCCATATTGGATACTTAAAGTGACTGAGGGCATAGCCATTTTGAATGTTTACAAGTGGCAACCATTTTGGATTTTAAAGTGATAACATTTTCATTCAGATTCCAGGGACCTAAGAACAGGCTCTGTCTTCCAGGGGCAGCAAGGACATACAAGAGGCTGACAACAGGAAAGGAGACAGGTGGTGAGTGTATAAATGCTGTCAACTAGTGAACAGAGGAGCACAGCACTCTACCCTGCCAGTATAGGTAACATACAAAGAAAACAAAACTTGTGGGCAAGTCACTCCAACATATAATCAGCAATTAAATATAAGCACAAAAATGACAAAATGCCTTGGAGACAACAGAGCATCACAGCCCACACAAAGAAGAAAATAAAGCAGGAGAAACAAGGGACCAGGAAACAGACCCAAAACACATCCCTGAGGAAGACACAGCATTGGAACTCCCTGATAAAGAATTCAAAAGAATTATATTTAGGTATCTTCAAAGGATTGA
>NW_006935558.1:0-1117 GCF_000298275.1 Orycteropus afer afer
GCTCAGACAGCTGCTGGCTGCTGAGGCTGAGAAGCCCAAGGTTGACAAGTAAAAAGGCACAGTCCTGATGTTACCAAACCACACAGCAGGCCATTAACTTAAGTCCATTTTAAGTTCAGAGCACAGCAGCCACTGAATAACGACACAGCTACATGCAGGGTTCAAGTGTGTCATAGGCTAGAGACTATTCCCAAGGCTTCTCCTTATATACAGGAAACAGACCACATCCCAAATGCAGCTACTCAGCTGCTTGTGGTAGATCCCACCATGGAATTGATTGCCAGTTTCATCATGAGGAATAACTACCACCAGCTGCCCAGCCACTCAAGCAGGCCTGGCCAAGTTGACACACAAGTGTAACTACCACAGTGACTTTGTTTTTTATCCAGGCCTTTAGACTGGTCAACTGTACCCCAAAATTGATGAATTGAAAGAAAAGTCTTATTCCTTATCACTAGAGTTCAAAATTGTTTTAGTATGCATGCTATTTTTGTGTGTTGGTCACTGGCTTTTAGTATATTGTCTTTCCCTTCACCAAAATCAATATCTTTTTCTTACCACTTCCCCTCCCATCCCAGATAACCAACAAAGGAAGTTTCCTTCCATATGTAAACCTTCCCTTGACTTTTTATAATGTTGTTGTTGTTAGATGTTATCAAGTTGTCTCCAATGCATAGTGACCCTATGCACAGCGGAATAAAACACTGCTCAGTCCTGCTCCAGCTCCACAATCCCTGCCATACTTGAGCCCATCGTTGCAGCCACTGTGTCGATACATCTGGTTGAGGGCCTTCCCCTCTTTCATCGACTTTCCACCTTACCAAGAATGACATCCTTCTCCAGGGAATGGTCCCTTCTGACAACATGACCAAAGTAGGTGAGACAAAATCTGGCCATTCTCACTTCCAAGGAACATTCTGGCTGCACTTCCTCCAGGACAGATCTGTTAGTTCTTCTACAGTCCATGGTATTTTCAGCATTCTTCACCAGCACCACAACTCAAAAGCATTAATTCTTCCCCAATCTTACTTATTCATTGTCCAGCTCTCACATGCATATGAAGCAATTGAAAATATCATGGCTTGTGTCAGGCACACCTTAGTCCTCAAGGAGACAT
>NW_006935558.1:2412-2958 GCF_000298275.1 Orycteropus afer afer
CTTGCTGTCCCCTTTGACTATGGTTCTGAACTCACAGGTTCAACTACTCAGTCCCTCTAGGTAGCTGGCTGTGACCAAGAAGTGCCTACAACCTTGTCCCTTGTCAGCTCTACTATATAACTGGGAATTTAGGTCATACAAATACACTTATAGAATCATTGTCTGCTAACCCTATACATGTTCTTGGACACACTGCCAGCTTCATAGACATACCTAATAATTCAGCCTGTCCACCCATCTATCCACACATATACCCATGTTTGCCTTCACTGACAATGCAGTACTGTACATGCAAAAGGATTTAACTTTGTTGATGTGCCTCCCATGCACCTCTCTATGTCTTCCTCTTCTTCAGTGCCACCATGTTGATCATTCACTTTGGTACATTGCCCTTGTCTTCACTCAAATCAATACTTATCTCTATATATTTAACAGTGTTCCCTCCTCTCCATTCCCCTCCTACCACTGGTAACCAACAAAGAAGATTTCCTTCCATAGATAGACCTTTCCTTAACTTTTACAATAATGGACTAACACAATATTTAT
>NW_006935559.1:0-612 GCF_000298275.1 Orycteropus afer afer
CATGCATCTTTGGTTTTCTTCATTCTTCTTTGCTCCGGGCGAGGAGAAACCCATCATTGCAGCTAGACGGCCACTTGCAAGCTTTTAAGATCCCAGTCACTACTCGCCAAAGTAGGATGTGGAACAATGTTTTGTGTAGTGTGTTATGCCAATTGACCTTGATGCCCCCTGCAACCATGGTCCCGAGCCCACAGATCCAACTACTCACCCGTTCTGGGTAGCTGGCTGTGGTCAAGAAGTGACTACAACCTTGTCCATTGTCAGCTCTACTATATACCTGGGAATTCTTACAGGACATACCAATACACTTGTAGTAACATTGTCTGCCAACCCTATGTATGGTCATGGACACACTCCCCTGTTGCACAGACATATCTAATAGTTCAGGCTGTCCACCCATCTATCCATCCATGTATCAGTATTTGCCTTCACTGACAATGTAGTACTGTAAGTGCAAAAGGGTTCATCTTTGCTCTCTATACCTCCCATGCACCTCTCTATGTCTTCTTCTTCCTCAATGCCATTGAGTTGATCACTCACATTTGGTACGTTGCCCTTCTCTTCACCTAAATCAATACTTGTCTCTACCTATTCAACAGTGTTCCCTCCCCC
>NW_006935559.1:3073-4123 GCF_000298275.1 Orycteropus afer afer
TATTTCTGGGTTCTCAATTCTTTTCCATTGGTCTATGTGTCTGTCACTGTACCAACACCAGGCAGTTTTGACTACTGTGGCTGTATAGCAGGTTTTAAGATCTAGGAATATGAAACCTCCTACTTTGTTCTTCTTCAATAGTGCTTTGCTTATCCGAGGTCTGTCTCCTTTCCATATAAAATTAGTGATTGGTTTTTTTATGGCCTAACATATGGTCTATCATGGAAAATGTTCCACATGTACTGGAAAATAATGTATATTGTGCTGTTGTAGGGTGAAGTGCTCTGTAGATGTCTATAAGGTCAAGTTGGTGGATTGTATTATTTAGCTCTTTGCACCTTTGTTGAGTTTCTTTCCAGTTGTTCTATATTTCATTGAAAGCAGTGTATTAAAGTTCCCCATTATGACTGTGGAGTCATCTATTTGCTTTTTCAACTCTTTTAAAGTCTGATTCGTGTATTTTGGGGCGCTTTTATTGGGTCCATAGATATTTATTATGGTTATATCCTCTTGTTCAATTGATCCTTTAATCATTATATAATGTCCTTCCTTGTCTCATAGAGTGGTTTTTATCTTAAAGTCAATTAAAGAAATTAATATTGCCCCTTCTGTTCTTTTTTGGTTGCCATTTGCTTTATATATCTTTTTACAATCTTTGATTTTTAGTCTATTTTTATCTTTGTTGCTAAGGTGTGTCTCTTGTAGACAGCATATTGATGGATTATGTTTTCTTATCCAGTCTGCAACTCTCTAATTCTTCAGTGGTGCATTTAACCCATTAACATTCAGTGTAATTATCAACAAGTATAAATTCATTGCTGTCATTTTGTTACATGTTTTTCAATGGTGTTGCTGTTTCCTTGTTCCATATAATTTTCTGTGTTGAACTCATTATGTTTATAAATCATGTTATCATTTCCTTTGTTGCTATTGTTTTAGTATTTGCTAAATATTTGTGCTTTTCCTCTTTTTTATTGTGATGTGAAGGTTTATCATTTTTCATTGACATTACCCTGTGATTTATAATTTTCTCCCTGAGTTTAGAACAGT
>NW_006935560.1:0-1156 GCF_000298275.1 Orycteropus afer afer
AATTAAAAACATAAACATAGGTTGTCCAAAGCAGCATTTCCAGGCTGAACTGACCCTGAGGTCTTTTAAGTTTCTAGAAATGCCCACTCTAGGCCACAGAATTTGAAAAACGCTGCCCCAAGAACATTCTCCCATCTTCCTCCCCCGAGACCAATAATGGCCCCTCTGAGAAGGTTCTGGAGGGAGCCCCTTGCAGACCCCGCCCCAGCCTCTGCCTGAGGCCTTGGGAGGCAGAAGGGAGGGAGGGAGCAGCAGGTGGGCTGACTGTGGGCCCACATCTCGCCGGCAGGTGTGCCTCCGCCCTCCGTCACCTGGTACAAGGACGCCGCTGTGATCGAGGTGGAGAAGCTGTCCCGCTTCCGGCTGCATGGTGACGGGGTCCTGCAGATCAGCGGGCTGGTGCCCGACGACACGGGCATGTTCCAGTGCTTTGCCCGCAACACGGCCGGCGAGGTGCAGACCTCCACCTACCTGGCAGTCACCAGTAAGTTGGCCTTCCTGGTCCTGCCGTGGGCCCCTCCTGCCTGGGACGAGCTTCCCTCCAAGCCCAGGGCCTCTGAGAATAGGAGGTGCACTATACAGAGGTGGTATCTCAGGAGATGTCTTGCCCAGCAGCCTGGGGGCCCCAGCCCGTTACTCCCACTGTTGCCCCAGCCCTGAGTTCACAGGTTCATTTCCAGTGCCTAGAAGTTATCCCCAGGGCCCTAGAGCCAACGGTGGACTCTATGGCTCTTTGAGACTAAAAACCGAAAAGCCAGTTCCCATGAAGTCAGCTCTGATGCGTGGTGACCCCTGTATGTCAGGGTAGAACTAAGCTCCATTGGATTCTCAGTGGCTGATTTTTTGTAAGTAGATCACCAGGTCTTTCTTCCAAGGCACCTCTGGATGGACTCGAACTTCCAACCTCTCAGTTAGCAGCCCAGTGTGTTAACCGTTGTCACCACCCAGGGAAGCTATGAAAGAACCAAACTCCCCCTTCGGCATCACAGCCATGCCTGGGCTCCCGTGCAGGGTGGACGTGATGGAACCGAGATGGGACGGAGTGGGGTCACTGCCTTGTCCTCTTGGAGTGTGTTTTAGGGGTTGTAACAGCTGTCCTGCCCAGCTGGGCCCAGCCCACTTGGTAGAGCTGTTTTAACAATGAAATGAGAAACAG
>NW_006935560.1:1521-2792 GCF_000298275.1 Orycteropus afer afer
AGACTAAAAGGATCCCCAGGACAGGGCCTTTAGAAAGTGGGAGATAGTCTCCTCGTGGCCAAGACCTGGTTCGATGAGGTCATGGGAGTGCCCTCGGTTTTCCCTTGAATGGAGGCCTGAGAATCAAGGCAGGGTGGGAACGAGGGTCACCTGGGTCCTTCCCTAGGGCAGGTGGTACGGAAGCCCCCTCCTTCCCTGGGCCGGGCCCTACCAGCTAACGAGGGGCGGTCTGGCTGGGGGACTCCTCCCAGGGTGTGGCTAAGAGCCCCACTGTCTCCTAGGCATTGCCCCCAACATCACCAGGGGCCCCCTGGACAGCACGGTGATTGATGGCATGTCGGTAGTACTGGCCTGTGAGACCTCGGGGGCACCCCGGCCGGCCATCACATGGCAGAAAGGTAGGGAGGACGGACCTGCTTTGGGGGATTGGGGTGGCCATGTGACAGTCTAGGGTCGTCCTCAGTGCTGGAGTCCCTCAGGTTTGGTCCCAGGCCACTGGCCAGTTGTGAAGGTCGTGCACTGCCCAACCCAGGAGGACATCATGTTCACATCCCGTTGTGCACCAGGGGCTGTCCTGCTGGGCCCACAGCCTCCACACGGAAGCCTCAGCTTCCCCATCTGCAAAGTGGGGACGATGATGTCTGTCCCCAGGGCAGCCGTAAAGACCAGATGAGAGTGCCCTGTGCCTGGGAACCCCTGAAACCCAGAAAGTGGTGGCTGCTGGGTGTTGGATATGATGATGGTTATCTGTGGTGGTGGTGGTGGTGGTGCAGCCGCCCCTCCTGACTCCACCTGCCTGTGGGCTGGGTCCTGGGCACACTCCCTCCTGGCCCTCTGTTCAAGACGCACCTTCTCCACAGGCCTCACCCCACCTCCTCCTGCCCCAGGGCTCCCCTCCCCACTCCACTGCTTCATTTCTACACCTTCTAATACACTAGATCACCTTCTTATCGGTTTTGCTTATCAGCTGTCTCCCCAAATCCTGGGGTTTCTGCCACGTCGCTGCTGTCCCCCCCAGGGCCTGGGACAGAATCTGGCACATAGTAGGTGCTCAGTAAGCATTTGTGCAATGAAAGGAGCCATGCCTACACATGTGCCCAGACCTGGAAATACACACCCCTGACACGCTCACTTGCTCAGCCTGACTGCACATGTGTGCACATAGACTCACAGCTGGAGAGGCCCCTGTAGCCACAGAGGTAGGGTTCTATTTAACATGGACGCAGTGGATAAACCAGACACCTGTGCTTGGCTCGCTCAAGCACACCTCA
>NW_006935561.1:0-666 GCF_000298275.1 Orycteropus afer afer
CCTTATTTCTTTTTCAGCAATCTCTTTGCTGGTGTAGAGGAATCCAACTGATTTTTGGATGTTGATCTTATATCCTGCCATGATGCTAAATTTCTAAATTAGTTCCAGTAGATTTTTGACTGAGTCTCCTGAGTTTTCTAGGTATAGGATCTAATCATCAGTAAATAGGGATAGTTTGTCTTCTTCCTTACCAATTTGGATGCCTTTGATCTCCCTTTCTTGCCTTATTGCCCTGGCTAGGACTTCCAGTACAATGTTGAGTAGAAGTGGTGATAGAGAGCATCCATGGAATGCTTTCACTCTCTCTCCTTTGAGTATAATATTGGCTGTTCGTTTTGCATGTTGTTGTTGTTGTTATGTGCCATTGAGTCAGCGCCGAATCAAAGCGACCTCTCCTTGGGTTTCTGAGGGAGTATCACTACAGAAGTAGGATTTCCCAATCTTCCTTCCAAGGAGTGGCTGGTGGGTTTGAACCACCAGACTTCTGGTTAGCAGTCAAGTGCCTTAGGCACTACACTACCAGAGCTCCTTTGGTTTTGCATAGATACCCTTTATTATGTTGAGCAATGCCTCTTCTATTCCTATTTTGCTGAGAGTTTTGATCAGGAATGGGTGTAAGATTTTATCAAATGCCTTTTCTGCATCGATTGATATGATCATGTGGTT
>NW_006935561.1:2836-3550 GCF_000298275.1 Orycteropus afer afer
TTTGATTGTGTGGATCATGAAAAACTATGGATAACATTGAAAAGAATGGTAATTCCCAAACACTTGATTTTACTCACGAGGAACCTGTACCTTGACCACAATGCTGTCATTCAAATGGAACAAGGGGACACTACATGTTTTAAAATCAAGAAGGGAGTGTGTCAGGGCTGCATCCTTTTCCCATACTTATTCAATCTATATGCTGAACAAATAATCCAAGAAGTTGGCCTATATGAAGAAAAACATGGCATCAGAATTGGAGGAAGAATCATTAACAACCTTAGATACACAGACAATACAACTTTGCTTGCTGAAAGTAAGGATGACTTGAGTCACTTACAGATGAAGGTTGAAGAATACAGTCTGCAGTGTGGATTATGTCTCAATATTAAGAAAACAAAAATCCTCACAACTGGACCAATGAGAAACATCACAATAAATGGAGAGAAGATTGAGGTTGTCAAAGAATTCATGTTGCTTGGTACTACAATTGATGCAAATGGAAGCAGCAGTCAGGATATTAGGCGATGTGTAGCACTGGGAAGGCCAATGGTGAAGGAATTGTTTCAAGTGCTGAGGAGCAAGGATGTTTCCTTGAGGACTAAGGTGCACCTGACATAAGCCATGATATTTCCAATCGCCTTGTATGCATGTGAGAGCTGGACAATGAATAAGGAAGACAGAAGAAGAGTTGATGCTTTTGAGTTGTGGTGC
>NW_006935562.1:0-2836 GCF_000298275.1 Orycteropus afer afer
TACCATAAGTAAATGGCTTTAACAAATAGGAATTTATTATCTTACAGTTTAGGAGGTTAGAAATCAGAGTTCAAAGTGCTGACTCTAAGGGCTGGGTAAAGCCCCCTCAATCCTGTTCTGCCTCCTATTCCAGGCCCACTGAAGCTCGAGGCTTTTTCTAACTCATGCAGCTTCTGGCTGCTGAGGCTGATAAACCAAAGATGGACAGGTAAAATGGCACAATCCCAAGACTGGCATGCAACACGGCAGGCCAAGACTCAGCCAGATGCTGGGCCCAGATGTATAAAAAGCTAGAGACCTTTCTCAAACCTTCTCTTTATATATTGGAAATAGGCCATACCCTGAAGGCAACTCCTTAGCTGCTCACAGCAGACTCCACCATGGAGGATTACTATCTCATCATGGGGAATAACTACATCCACCTGCCCAGCCACTCAAAATCATGGCCCAGACAAATTGACACACAACCTTAACTACCACATATATCATTGCTGATGTCAGATGGGTCTTGGCTGAAAGCAGAGAGTACCAGAAAGATTTTTACCTATGTTTTATTGACTATGCAAAGGCATTTGGCTCTGTGGATCATAACAAATTATTGTGAAGAATCAGAATTTTTTTTAAAAAATAAGCAAACAAAATCCACTGCCATTGAGTCAATTCCAACTCTTAGTGACCCTATAGAACAGGGTAAAACTGCCCTATAGGGTTTCCAAGGCTGTAAATTTTTACGGAAGCAGACTGGCTCATCATTCTCCTGCATTGTGGCTGGTGGGTTTGAAACACTGGCTGGCAGCTGAATGCTTTAACCACTGCACCACCAGAAATGTCTTTGGGAATTCCAGAAACTTACTTGTGTTCATGGGGAACCTGTACATAGAACAAGAGGCAGTCATTTGAACAGAACAAAGGGATACAGCATGGTTTAAAATCTGAAAAGGTTTATGTCAGCGTTGTGTCCTTTCACCATACTTATTTAATGTGTATGCTGGGCAATAATCTGAGAATCTGGCTGAGTATATAATTCTTGGGGAGGTCTGGTGGCTAGTGCCTAAGGCATTTGACTGCTAACCAGAAGGCTGGTGGTTCAAACCCATCAGTCACTCCTCAGAAGGAAGGTTGGGCAATCTACTTCCATAGTGATACTGCCTTGAAACCTAAGGAGTGGTTGCTATGAGTCAGATCTGACTTGATGACAGTGAGTTTGGTTTGGTTCATTATTTTTTGAAAGGATGAATTTAACAAGAGGACATAACCATAGTAAATATCTAACACTGAATGTAAGAGGCCCCAAATACATAAATCAGACTAACAGAATTGAAAAGACAAATAGATGACTCCATAATAATAGTAATTTAATTCACCACTTTCAATCAAAGATGGAACAACTAGAAAGAACCTCAACAAACAAACAGAAGAACTAAACAATACAATCCACCAACTTGGCCTTATAGACATCTACAGGGCACTTCACTCAACAGCAGCACAATATACATTCTTTTCCAGTGCACATGGAACTATCCTTTTTTCTGGGGTTCTTTCATCTGGAATATGCTGTTGTCCTTGCTTTTCTGTGTGTCTTTTAAAGTTCAGATTAGAAGTTTCCCTGATAAAGCCTTCTCTGACCACCCTTTCTCATATGACCCCCAGAGTAGGAACTTAGTAGACTAGTTTGGGAATCCAGCCCCCTTCCAAAGAAGGAAAATATGTTTCAAGTCAAAAATGATTTTTAAATGTATAATCATACTTCAAACAAAAACCAAACCCACTGCCACTTAGTTGATTCCAACTCATAGTGACCCGCTAGGACAGAGTAGAACTGCCCCCATAGGGTCTCCAAGGGTGTAAATCTTTACAGAAGTAGACTGCCTCATGTCTCTCCTGCAGAGAACAGCTGGTGGGTTTGAACCATGGACCTTTAGCTTAGCAGCTGAAGGCCTTAATCACTACAGCATCAGAGCTCCTTTAAGAATGCTTTAAAACACAACTATTTTTACACTAAGAATCGCTTGTATCATTCATACAAACACAAACACATATATGCATCATACACACACATACATATACACCAACACACATACATGGAGCCCTAGTGATGCAACAGTTAAGCTGTTGGCTGCTAACTGAAAGGGAGAAAATATGTGGCGATCTGCTATTGTAAAGACTGTTGTTGTGTACTGTCAAGTCGATTACAATTTATAGCAATTTTATAAGACAGAGTAGAACTGTACCATAGGGTTTCCTGGGCTGTAAATCTATAAAGGAACAGATTGCCACATCTTTCTCCCATGAAGCTGTTGGTGGGTTCAAACTGCCAACCTTTCAATTACCAGCTGAATGCTTGACCACTGTGGCACCAGGGCTCCTCTGTTAAGATTACAGCCTAGAAAATTCTATGGGGCAGTTCTGTTCTGTCACAGGATCACTATGAGTCAAAATCAACTTGATGACATCTAAAAACAACAACAACAACAACACACACATATGTATGCTATAAAACATTAAAGAAATAAATTTAAGGATCATGATGTCTTTGGCTGGATTTCTTCAAAAGCAGAAACTTGAGATAAGGGCTTGGTTTCAGGTAGTTTGTCCAAGATGTAGGTCCAGGAAGCCAGAGGAGGATGTGAGGAGAGTGAGACAGGAAGTGAGAAAAAAGCCCAAATGCAGATGCCTTATAGAAGTCACTGCTGTGGTCAATGGGGATTACATCACCTTTGCTGGGAAACCTGAGAAGCATCCATAATGTCTATTGGAATTGTCTACTTGGAGGAGCTCTGGTAGTGTAGTGCCTAAGTCACTTGACTGCTAACCAGAAAGCTGGCGGTTCAAACCT
>NW_006935563.1:0-765 GCF_000298275.1 Orycteropus afer afer
AGGAAGACCAGTTAATATGACTATTATTCAAATTTATACACCAACCACCAAGCAAAAGATGAGGAAATTGAAGATTTTTATCAACTTCTGCAGTCTGAAATTGATCGAACATGCAATCAAGATGTGTTAATTACCACTGGTGATTGCAATGCAAAAGTTGGAAACAAAGAAGAATTACCAGTAGTTGGAAAATTTGGCCTTGGTGACAAAAATAATACTCAAAATCACATGAAAAATTTTTGCAAGACCAATGATTTATTCATTGCAAATACCTTTTTTCCAAAAGACAAATGACAGCTACACACGTGGACTTCACCAGATGGATTACACAGGAATCAGATTTACTACATCTGTGGTAAGAGGTGATGGAAAAGCTCAATATCTTCAGCCAAAACAAGGCCAGGCGCTGATTGTGGAACAGATCATCAACTGCTCATATGCAAGTTCAACTTGAAGTTTAGGACAATTAAAACTAGTGCATGAGAGCCAAAATATGACCTTGAATACATCCCTTTTGAATTTAGAGATCATCTAAAGAATAGATTTGATGCATTGAACACCAATGTCCGCAAACCAGATTTATGGGATGACATCAAGAACATCATCTATGAAGAAAGCAAGAGGTCCTTAAAAAGAAGAGAAAAAAAGAAAAGACCAAAATGTATGACCAAAGAGACTCTGAAGCTTGCCCTTGAGTGGAGAGTAGCTAAAGCAAATGGAAGAAATGACAAGATAAAAGAGCTGAACAGAAGATTTCAAAGAGCA
>NW_006935563.1:1890-2861 GCF_000298275.1 Orycteropus afer afer
ACATCAATGGAAGCAGCAGTCAGGACATAAGACAACATATAGCACTGGGCAAGTGGGCTGCAAAAGACCTCTTTCAAGTGCTGAAGAACAAAGATGTCTCCTTGAGGACTAGGGTGTGCCTGACACAGGTCATGATATTTTCAATTGCCTCATATTCATGTGAGAGCTGGACAATGAAAAAGGAAGACAGCTCAGAGTCGATGCTTTTGAGTTGTGGTGCTGGAGAAGAATGCTGAAAGTAACACAGACTGCTATAAGAACTAACAAATCCATCCTGGAAGAAGTGCAACCAGAATGGAAGCTAGAATGGCTAGAATTCATCTCACCTACTTTGGTCATGTTGTAAGAAGGGACCATTCCCTGGAAAAGGATATCATGCTTGGTAAAGTAGAGGGGCAACAAAAAGGCAGAAGGCCCTCAACAAGATGGATTGACACAGTGGCTACAATGATGGGTTCAGGTATAGCAAGGATTGTGGAGCTGGCGCAGGACTGGGCAGTGTTTTGTTCAGATGTACATAGGGTCACTATGAATTGGAGATGACTCATGGGCACCTAACAACAACAATTTCAGAATCAAGTAAAAGGTAATTTCTCTCTCTTTCTCTCTGAATACCTCCCATGTGTCTACAACTTCTACTCATATGGTCTAACTTATTCTTCATGATAACTTCATTAAATGTTTTTTGTTATTGTGAAGTTGAATCTCTGTGTATCTTCTTAAAGATGTCTGAGATGAATGATGCTTGCCTAGGCTACACACCCACCATTCTCTCACTCCAGTCCTCCTTCTTCAGAACAATTTTGCATCTCTTCTGTTTATTTCCAAGACTGTATTCCATTTCTCTGGCAATGTTCCAAATATTACAGCTTCTGACATATTTTGTTCCATATTTTCTATCAGGTTTCTTCTTGACCTCGTTATTAACAATCAATAGTTTTCCTGATTTGTAAATTACTATTAATTACAAT
>NW_006935564.1:0-1074 GCF_000298275.1 Orycteropus afer afer
TTTTTTTTTTTTTTTTAATATTTTAGCTTTACTAATAATGCTGGGAGAAAGCCTCAGGGATCCTGGTGAGAAGAGAGAACCCAGGCACGCCCAAAGTAGCAGGATGGGAGAGCAGGAGAAAGAGGATTAAAAGCCAGGAACCTAGACAGAGGAGCAGTCAGCCACAGGGATCCAGGTGAGGGGAGAGAACCTAGGCATGCCCAAAGCAGCAGGGCAGGAGAGCGGGAGAAAGGGGATTAAAAGCCAGGAACCCAGACAGAGGAGCAGTCAGCCACAGGGATCCAGGTAAGGAGAGAAAACCCAGGCATGCCCAAAGCAGCAGGACGGGAGAGCGGGAGAAAGGGGATTTAAAGCCAGGAACCCAGACTGAGGAGCAGTCAGCTTCATGGGTCCAGTTGAGGAGAGGGAACCCAGGCACGCTCAAAGCGGCATGGCAGGAGAGTGGGAGAAAGGGGTTAAAAGGCCCAGAAACCTGGACAGAGGTGCAGTCAGCCATAGGGTCACAGGTAAGGGTGGTATGAAAGGTTTCCAACAGGGAGACAAACTTGTCTGTCAGTTTGTCCTACTGTGGTGACGTGTTGATGTGAGTGTTGAGGCCGAGCCACTGGTGTTACAAACCCAGCAGAATGCACATGGTGCACAGGTATCAGCCCAGCTTACAGACTGAGACAGATTAGGAAGAAGGAAGAGGCCATCCACTTCTCAAAGAATTGACCAGGAAAAACCATATGAATAGCAAAGAAACACTGTTTGATACATTACCATGCAACTTTACGAATAGTCTGGTTAGGTTAGAAGACTCTCAAAATAGGACTGGGAAAGAGCTGCATCATCAGAGTAAACCCAGCCTTACGCATTTGGATAAGGTAAAGCACTCAAGACCTCCATTTGCTGACATAGCACCACTCAAATTGAAGAGAAACAACTGCAGACATCCATTAATCATTGGAACATGGAATGTACGAAGTATGAATCTAGAAAAATTGAAAGTTGTCAAAAATGAAATGGAATGCATAAAGATTGATATCCTCAGCATTAGTGAGCTGAAATGGACTGGTTTTGGCCATTTTGAAT
>NW_006935564.1:2637-3174 GCF_000298275.1 Orycteropus afer afer
AGGACGTGGAACAAGGGATATCATAGCTGTTGTCAGATGGATCTTGGTTCAAGGCGAAGAATATCAGAAAGATGCTTACTTTTGTTTTATTGACTATGCAAAGGCATTTGATTGTGTGGGTCATGAGAAGTTATGGATAACATTGAGGAGAATGTGAATTCCTGAACACTTGATTGTACTCATGGGGAACCTGTACCTTGACCAGGCTGTTGTCGAATGGAGCAAGGGGACACTACATGGTTTAAAATCAAGAAGGGAGTGCATCAGGGTTGTATCTTTTCCCCATACGTATTCAATCTGTATGCTGAGTAAATAATCCGAGAGGCTGGACTATATGAAGAAAAACATGGCATCAGGATTGGGGGAAGAATCATTAACAATACGCAGACGATACAACTTTGCTTGCTGAAAGTGAGGATGACTTGAGGCACTTACTGATGAAAGCTGAAGAATACAGTCTGCAGTATGGATTGTGTCTCAATATAAAGAAAACAAAAATCCTCACAACTGGACCAATGAGCAGCATCACAATAAATG
>NW_006935565.1:0-508 GCF_000298275.1 Orycteropus afer afer
AAATCAATGAAACAGAAAATAGAAGGGCTATAGAGAAAATCAACAAGACCAGAAGTTGGTTTTTTGAAAAGATCAATAAAATTGACAAACCACTGACAAATATAACAAAGGCAAAGAGGGAGAAAATACAAATAACACGAATAAGAAATGAAATGGGTGACATCACAACAGAACCAACTGAAATCAAAAGGATAGTATCAGGATACTATGAAGAACTGCACTCCAACCAATTTGACAGTCTGGAGGAAATGGACAGCTTTCTAGAAACACAACAATTACCTAAACTAACACAGATTGATGTGAAAAAGTTGTACAGGCCCATTACAGAAGAAGAAATTGGACAGGTCATCAAAAATTACCAACTAAAAAATGTCCTGGCCCAGACGGTTTCACTGGAGAATTCTACATTAGTATCAGAAGAACTGATACTAATCCTACTCAAACTATTCCAAAACATAGAAAAGGATGGAATCCTCCCTAACTCATTTTATGAAGCAAGCATAACCTT
>NW_006935565.1:1868-2936 GCF_000298275.1 Orycteropus afer afer
TTTAAGGTTTTTACCACCTTCTGCAGTGTGAAGTAGACCAAATATGCCAACAAGATATGTTGGTTATTACTGATGATTGGAATACAAAAGTTGGAAACAAAGAATAATCACTAGCAATTGGAAATATGGCCTTGGTGATAGAAATAATGCTGGAGATCACATGATATAATTTTTTAAGAGCAATGACTCATTCATTGCAAATACCTTTTTTCAACAACATAATTGGAGGTTATACACATGGACTTCACCAGATGGCATACACAGGAATCAGATCGACTACATCTGTGCAAAGATGTGATGAAGAATGTCAATATCTACAGCCAAAACAAAGCCAAGAGCTGACCAAGAAGCAGACCATGAACTGCTCACATGCAAGTTCAAGTTGAAGCTGAAGACTATTCAGAAGATTTCAAAGAGCAGCTCAAGAAGACAAAGTTAGTTATTATAATAAAATGTGCAAAAAAATGTGGAATTAGAAAACTGAAAGGCAGAACATGTTTGGCATTTCTCAAGTGGAAAGAACTGAAGAAAAAATTCAAGCCTCGAGGTACAATACTAAAAGATTCTATGTGCAAAACATTGAATAATACAGGAAACATCAAAAGAAGATGGAAGGAATTCACTGAGTTACTCTACCAAAAAGAACTGGTGGATGTTCATCTCTTTCACAGGGTGGCAGAGGGTCAAGAACCAATGGTATTGAAGGAAGAAGTCAAAACTGCACTCAAGGAATTGTTGAAAAAACAAGGCTCCAGAAATTGACAGAATATCCATTGAAATGTTTCAACAAATGGACACCATGCTGGAGGGATATACTCGTCTATGCCAAGAAATTTGGAGGACAGCTACCTGGCCAACTGATTGGAAGAGATCCATATTTGTACCTGTTTAGTGCCACTCTAACAAAAATATACCACAAATTACAGTTCGGAAGCTTTAAGTCCAAGTTCAAAGTTGCAGGCCCTAGGGGCTGTGAAAGTCCCTCAACCTTGGGCTTCAGCTCTGCCTCCTGCTCCCAGTCCACTGAAGCTGGACAGCTGCTGCTTACTGAGGCTGACAAACCCAAGG
>NW_006935566.1:0-810 GCF_000298275.1 Orycteropus afer afer
TTAAGGCACTTGACTGCTAACCAGAAGGCTGGTGGTTCAAAGCCACCAGCCACTCCTCGGAAGGAAGGTTGGGCAATCTACTTCCATAGTGATATCACCTTGGAAACCCAAGGAGGGGTCGCTATGAGTCAGGTACGACTTGATGCACATAACAACAGCAACAACAACAACCAAAAAGAGGGAAAAACTGTGTAATTACAGAACTTCTAAATGGTAGGGAAGTCAAGAAAACTGCAAGATAGAATGGACTGTTCTAAACTTGGGAATAAAACTATAAATAACCACAGGGTGACCTCAAAGAAAAATGATAAACCTTCACATCAAAATAAAAAACACCAGCACAAATATTTAGCAAATATTAAAACAATAGCAATGAAGGAAGTGATAACACAAGTCATATACAAAATGAGCCCAGTACAGAAAATTATATGGAACAAAGAAATTAGCAACACCACAAAAAGCACATGACAAAATGACAGCAACAAATTCATACTTATCAATAATTACACTGAATGTCAATGGATTAAATGCACCACTCAAGAGATGGCATAAATAGACTACCAAGCATAACCCAAATCCACAAACAGCAGAAGAGAAAGTAGATGAATGGGACCTTCTCAAAATAAAACTTTAATGTGCTTCCAAAGACTTCTCCAAAAGAGTCAAAACAGAACCTACAGACTGGGAAAAATTATTTGGCAACAACATATCTGACAAGGGACTTATCTCTAAAATTTATAGAAAACTCCAACACCTCAACAACAAAAAGATTAACAATCCAATTTAAAAGTGGGCAGAAGACATGAATAG
>NW_006935566.1:3100-3760 GCF_000298275.1 Orycteropus afer afer
TGGAAGGAAGATGGGCAATCTACTTCCGTAGTGATACTGCCTCGGAAACCCAAGGAGGGGTCGCTATGAGTTGGGTCCAACTTGACGGCACACAACAACAACAACAACAACAACAATATATTAAAAGAAAGAGCTGGGCTGAGAATATGGGTATCCAGACCAGAGCTCTTCCCACAATAGCAGGCTGTGCTGCATTGCAGGGGACAGCTAGGCTATGCACGCATGTGACAGGTGGAGAGGGGTCAAGGGTGAGTGGGTATTAAAAAATTCATGAAGCCCCTTTCATTTGATTCACATTTTCAATTCACACTCTCTTTCTTTCCTTCTAGCTTGGTCATTGGGTCCAAGCCTGTCACTTCATAGCCGAGGAAGCTGAGGGACAGAGTGGAAAAGGGAATGTTACCCGGTCAGACTTAGAACCCAGTTCTCTCTGCTTTCTTGCCTGTGTTCCTCCTACCCCATGTTGACCCCTAAAGCCCAGCCTGAAAAAAATACCTGACTACAGATTGTATTTCATTATCATTCCTCCCACCAAGAAGCAACCTCTGTTGGAAGGCTGCCCCCTGCCTGCTCCGACAGCACAGCCTGCCTCGGGAGCTCCTCTGACCACTTATTTCCAATCCAGGGTGGCCCTGAAATAGGAGGGCTCAAAGGGTTGAG
>NW_006935567.1:0-793 GCF_000298275.1 Orycteropus afer afer
AAAAAAAAAAAATTATATTGATTACTGAAAAACTGAATTAGTGAATTAATATGAAGTCATTCAAAGGAGGAGGCGATGTAGGAGAAAAGGAGTTGATTGATAATACTCATACTTTCTAGCAAAAACCACATATAAGTGTGATTTCTCTGGAAGTTTATCTTTGAAGGTAATGAACCAGTTATATATAAAATAAAGTATTTTGATGATGCTTGCCATTACCATGTATTTTAAGTTATTATTATAGTCTGGTGATTTTTTTTTCCCATTAGTGGAATTGGAGAGTAAATCTCAAACTTTCTTTGAACTTTCTACATATCTTTAGGCAGTAAAAGAAAAGAGAGACTGCATTATCTGATTTTAAGGAAATGATATTATTCATATATGTCTTTCTTTAATATGTCAAACCAACACTACCATGAAGGTATATGCTGTGAGGAGAAAAAATAAAATATTTTTTTTTCAATTATCTTCTTTACTCTGATTCTCAACAATTGGTTCTTCTAAGGTACTTACTTAACAACCAACTTTGGACTGCAGTAAGATACACCATGAGAAAAAATCCAATAAAGGCCACTCATTGACCCATAACTGTAGATAAAGCAGAATGCATGTATTGATCCAGTTCAAATTTTGAAATTATGACAAATAATGCATGATAGAGAGATATATGCATTTTTGGTTCTCTCAAACTACTCCTGCATATCTTGCTGTATCTTGAAGTTGAAATTTTTACTTTAAGGGTATGCGTCTTCTCACAAGGAAGCACAAATCCTTCTAGTCAAGTTTTCCATAG
>NW_006935567.1:2941-3704 GCF_000298275.1 Orycteropus afer afer
CAGTACTGTATGTGCAAAAGGGTTCATCTTTGTTGTCCGTACCTCCCACATACCTCTCTATGTCTTTCTCTTCCTCAATGCCACCATATTGATCACTCACATTTGGTGTATTGCCCTTCTCCTCACCCAAATCAATACTTATCTCTATCTATCTAACAGTGTTCCCTACCCTCCCTGCCCACCCTTGGTAACCAACAGAGAAAATGTCCTTCCATAGATAAACGTTTCCTTGACTTTTACAGTAATGAACTAATACAATATTTGTCCTTTTGTGATTGACTTATTTCACTCAATACAATATCCTCCAAGTTCATTCATGTTATGTGGTGCTTTGCAAATTCTACATTATTCTTTAGGGTTGCATAGTGTTCCATTGTGTGTATATACCATAGTTTGGTTATCCATTCCTCAAATGATGGTCATCTAGATTATTTGCATCTTCTGGCTATTGTAAATAGTGCTGTGATGAACATGGGTATGCATATGTTTGTTTTTGTCATGGCTCTCACTTCTTTAGGATATATACCTAGTAATGGAATGGCTGGGTCAAATGGTATCTCTAATACCAACTTTTGAAGCAATCGTCATACTGTTTTCCATAGTGTTTGTACCATTTTACAGTCTCATCAGCAGTGTATGAGAGCCCCAATCTCTCCACATCCTCACCAGAATTTGTCATTTTCTGTCTTGTTGAAATTTTCTACTAGTGCTGGAGCAAGATGGGATCTGATTGTTGTTTTATTTTATTTTATTTATTTCTTAT
>NW_006935568.1:0-1184 GCF_000298275.1 Orycteropus afer afer
CTCAGGGGTCCAGGATTATCTTCTGTGTCTGTGTTAATTGGTTTCCCTTTTCTTTGTTGAAGAGGGTCTGTGCAGTCTTTCTGCCTAGTCCACCATCTTGCCGTATCATCTCAATACTTCTTTGGAAAGGGATCAATCAGAAAAAACTCAAAACAAAATGAAGAAAACCTAAGGCTCATGTGAGATACCATCAAAAGGAATAATCTATGTGTAATCAGAATTCCAGTACAGGAAGAGACAAATAAAACCACAGAGAAAATTGTTAAAGATTTGCTGGAAGAGAATTTCCCTGGTATGAGGAAAGATGAGAATATATCCATTCAAGAAATCCAATGAACCCCAAACACAATAGAACCCAAAAGAAAATCACCAAGACATACCATCATCAAACTCTCCAAAACCAAAGACAAAGAAAGAATCCTGAAAGCTGCATGGCAAAAATGAGAAGTTTTCTATAAGGGGCAACCAATAAGAATAAGCTCAGATTTCTCAGCAGAAACCATGCAGGTATGAGAAGACAATGGGATTGTATATATAAAACCCTGAGAGAAAAAATTTCCAACCACGAATTATATTGCCAGCAAAATCATCCCTCAAATATGATGGTGAAATTAGGACATTTCCAAATAACAGAAATTAAGAGAATTTGTTAAAACCAGACCAACTTTACAAGAGATGCTAAAAGGAGATCTTTGGACAGAGAACCATCAACAGCAAACAACAACCGACCATTAACACACATGATGACATAACCCAGAAACCAACCCAGTTATGGAAATATCCAAAGAAAATGAGCCTTTAAGATTGTAAACAGGGAACCAGAGACATCAGTTGACAAATGAGGACAACTACAAACCAAAAAGAAGACCAAAAAAATGGGTAGTTACAGAACTTCTAAATGGTAGGAAAGTCAAGACAACTACAAGATAGAATGGACTGTTCTAAACTTGGGAAGAAAATTAGAAATCACAAGGTAACCTCAAATAAAAATGATGAGCCTTCACATCAAAATTAAAAAGAGGACCAGTACATATATTTGGCAAATACTAAGGTGATGGCAATGAGGGAAGTGAAAACATGATTCACGGGCAGATTGAGCTCAGCACAGAAGACTATATGGAACAAAGAAATCAACACCGTGAAAAAGTACATAACAAAATGACAGCAACAAATTCATACTTGTC
>NW_006935568.1:3394-3951 GCF_000298275.1 Orycteropus afer afer
CCCACCAGCCACTCCTTGGAAGGAAGATGGGGCAATCTACTTCCGTAGTGATACTGCCTCGGAAACCCAAGGAGGGGTTGCTATGAGTCAGGTCCAATTCGATGGCACATAACAACAACAACAATATGAAGAACTATACTCCACCCAACAAATTTAAAAATCTAGACGAGATGGACAGATTTCTAGAAACATACTACTTACCTAAACTAACAGATGCTGAGGTGGAAAATTTAAACAGACCCAGAACAAAAGAAAATAAATAAATAAATTACCATTAAAAAAAGCCCTGGCCCAGACAATTTCACTGGAGAATTCTACCAAACATTCAGAGAAGAACTGACACCAATCCTACTCAAACTATTCTAGAACATAGAAAAGGATGGAGTCCTCCCAAATTCATTTTATAAAGCAAGCATAACATTGATACCAAAACCAGGCAAAGATATCACTAAAAAGAAAAACTACAGACAAATACCCTTCATGAATATGTTGTTGTTGTTGTTATGTGCCATCGAGTCGGCCCCGACTCATAGCGACCCCTCCTTGGGCTTCCGAGG
>NW_006935569.1:0-1290 GCF_000298275.1 Orycteropus afer afer
CCTCTGGTGTCTCATGCCTGATTGATCTAAGGGGTGTATCTCCCTAGTGTAGGTTGGTGCATTGTCCTGGGGTAGGTGTTCTGCATATAGGTCTTTCTACTGTTGGGCTGAGAGCGAATCCATGGTAGTGAGTCCATTTTTAGGCCTGAAGGGTAACCAGGGACCATAGTCTCAGGGGTTCCACCAGTCTCTATCCAACCAGTAATTCTGGTCATGTTTGCGTTTTTGCATTTTTTTTCCCACATTTTCCTCCCACTCTATCCAGTATCTCCAGTTTTGATCCCTTTCTGAGTGGTTGGTATTGGTAGCCAGGCATCAGCTAGTTCCTCTGGTCTCAGAGTCTGTCTTATCCTTGGACTAATTGTTTCCAAATGCCTTTGATTTTCTTCACTCTTCTTTGTTTCAGATGAGAGGATACCAATAGTTGCATCTTAAGATGACCACTCAGAAGCTTTTAAGACCCCAGTAACTACTCATCAAAGTAGGTTGTGGAACAATATTTTTATGTACTATGTTGTGTCAATTGAGTTTGGTGTCCCCCAAGACTATGGTCCCAAGGTGGCAGGCCTGGTGATTCTCTCACTCAAGGTGTATGGTTGTCTCTGAGAGGTTACTCCAACTCTGTCTGTCTTCTGTTGCTTATGTAAGGTGTGTGGCTAGTTTTGTAGCATAAGTGCATATGTTAGATTATCTTCAGTTATATCTATCCTTAGTTTAGGGTATATTCCTGTTTTTCAACCCCCACCTGATCTTCTTACTTGTGTATGTATTTATCTGTAGCCTGGTGTTTGGTGTTAGTGGTAATGCAGTGTTGTGCATATGCTAGTATTTGCCTGTGTTGTCTATATCTTATGTGCAGTTTTCAGTGTCCTTCCTTTCCCCAATGTCATCATGCTTGTCAAAAACTCTTTCCATACCATCCCTCCCCTCACCCAAATCAACATGTGACCCCTAACTAGTCCAAAATTTTCCCTCCTCTTCCCTCCCATCCGTGGTAACTTAAAAAGTGAGTTTCCGTCCCTAAATAAACCTTTCCTTCACTTTTTACAATAATAACCAAACCAAAAACCAAACACACTGCCATTGAGTCGGATCTGATTCATACAGACCCCTCCTTGGGTTTCCGAGGTGGTATCACTATGGAAGTAGATTGCCCAACCTTCCTTCTGAAGAGTGAATGGTGGATTTGAACCACATGGTTAGTAGTCATATATATATATATATATATATATATATATATATATATATATAAAGAGAAAGAGAGAGAGAGTGCTCTGTGGTAGTGTAGTG
>NW_006935569.1:3680-4289 GCF_000298275.1 Orycteropus afer afer
TAAGCTGTCATTAGATTGATGGGTCTGTTTCTGGGTTTTTATTCTGTTCCATTGGTCTATCTGTCTATCATTGTACCAATACCATGATGTTTTAATTACTGTGGCTGTATAGTAGGTTTTGAGATCTGGGAGTGTGAAACCTCCTACTTTGTTTTTCTTCTTCAGCAGTGCTTTGTTTATCCGAGATCTCTTTCCTTTCCATATGAATTTAGTAATTGGTTTTTCCACGTCCTTAAAAAGTGTTGCTGGTATCTGGAACATTATTGCATTGAATGTGTAGACTGCTTTAGGTAGTATTGACATTTTCACAATATTCAGTCTTTCTATTCATGAATAAGACAAGTTCTTCCATTTATTTAGATCCCTTGTTGTCTCCTGTAGTAGTGTTTTATAGTTCTTTGTGGAGGTCTTTTGTGTCTCTGGTAAGATTTATTCCTAGATATTTTATCTTTTTAGTAGCTATTTTAAATGGTATTTTTTCCCTTATTTCTTTTTCAGAGGTCTCTTTGTTGGTGTAGAGGAATCCAATGGATTTTTGTATGTTGACCTTGTATCCTGCCACTCTACTGAACCTTTCCATTAGTTCCAGTAGGTTTTTTTTTTTTTTTT
>NW_006935570.1:0-2899 GCF_000298275.1 Orycteropus afer afer
GAAAACACAACACACTAAAATCTTGGGACACAGTAAAAGCAGTGATCAGAGGCCAATTTATAGCAAGAAATGCACACATCAAAAAAGAAGAAAGAGCCAAAACCAACACTTTAAACCAACATCTCCAACAATTAGAAAAAAGAACAGTAAGAAAAACCTCCAGTCACCAGAAGAAAGGAAATGATAAAAATTAAAGCAGAAATCAATGAAACAGAAAATAGAAGGGCAATAGAAAATTATAAACCACAAGGTAATCTCAAAGAAAAATTATAAGCCTTCACATCACAATAAAAAAAAAGACAAGCACAAATATTCAGCAAATACTAAAAAAAAAAAACAGCAACAAAGGAAATGATAACACAATTCATAAACATAATGAGCTCAGCAGAGAAAATGATATGGAACAAAGCAACCAGGAACACCATGAAAAAACACATAAAAAAATCACAGCAACCAATTCAGACTTGTCGATAATTACACTGAATGTTAATGGACTAAATGCACCACTCAAGAAATGGAGAGTTGCAGATTGGATAAGAAAACAAAACCCATCAATATGCTGTCTACATGAGAAAAACCTTAGAGACAAAGACAAAAAAAAGACTAAAAATCAAAAGTTGGAAAAAGATATATCAAGCAAATGGCAACCAAAAAGGAGCAGGAGTGGCAATATTAATTTCTGACCAAACTGACTCTAAGACAAAAGCCACCATATATGACAAGGAAGGGCATTACATAATGATTAAAGGATCAATTGAACAAGAAGATGTAACCATAATAATTATCTGCTGACCCAATGAAAGAATCCCAAATTACATAAATCAGACTTTAAGAGAGTTGAAAAGGCAAATAGATGACTCCACAGTCATAGTAACAGACTTTAATACACCACTTTCAATGAAAGATAGAACAACTGGAAAGAAACTCAACAAAGAAGCAGAAGAGCTAAATAATACAATCCACTGAGTTGACATTATAGACATCTACAGAGCACTTCACCCAACAAAAGCACAATATACATTCTTTTCCAGTACACATGGAACATTTTCCATGATAAAACATATGTTAGCCCATAAAGCAGGCCTTAATAAATTTAAAAACATTGAAATACTGTAAAGCACCTTCTCAGATCATAATGCTATCAAATTAGAAACCAATAATAGGCAGATCAATGGAAAAAGAGTAAACAAATGGAAACTGAACAACACCCTCCTAGAGAAACACTGGATAAGAGAAGAAATAAAAATTGAAATTCAAAAATTCCTTGAATCAAATGAGAATGAAAACACAACACACTAAAATCTTGGGACACAGTAAAAGCAGTGATCAGAGGCCAATTTATAGCAAGAAATGCACACATCAAAAAAGAAGAAAGAGCCAAAACCAACACTTTAAACCAACATCTCCAACAATTAGAAAAAGAACAGCAAGAAAAACCTCCAGTCACCAGAAGAAAGGAAATGATAAAAATTAAAGCAGAAATCAATGAAACAGAAAATAGAAGGGCAATAGAAAAAAAATCAAGAACAGAAGTTGTTTTTTGAAAAGATTAATAAAATTGACAAACCACTTGGAAATTGAACAAAGGAAAAGAGGGAAAGAATACAAATTACAAGAATAAAAAAAGAAATGGGTGACATCACAAAGAACCAACTGAAATTAAAAGCATAATATCAGAATACTATGAAGAATTTTTTTCTCCTACAAATTTGAAACTCTGGAAGAAATGGACAGATTTCTAGAAACATACCACTTACTTAAACTAACACAGACTGAGTTGCAAAAGTTGAACAGATTCATAACAAAAGAAGAAATTGAACAATTCATAAAAAGAAATTACCAACAAAAAAAAAAATTCCTGGCCCAGACTGTTTCACCAGAGAATTCTACCAAATATTCAGAGAACAACTGCACCAATCCTACTAAAAGTATTCCAAAACATAGAAAAGGAAGGAGTCCTCCTTAACTCATTTTATGAAGCAAGCATAACTTTGATACCAAAACCAGGCAAAGACATCACTCAAATGCAAAACTACAGACCAATATCCCTCATGAGCATAGAAGCAGAAATCATCAACAAAATCCTAGTGAGTAGACTCCAACAACATATTTAGAATATCATTCATCATAACCAAGTGAGGTTCAAATCAGGTATACAAGGACGGTTCAACATTAGGAAAAAAAACTCAATGCCATCAACCACGTATATAAAACAAAGGAAAAGAACCCCAACTGATGCAGAAAAAGCATTTAATAAAATCCATCACACATTCCAGATCAAAAATCTCAGCAAAATAAGAATAGAAGGGACATTCCTCAACATAATAAAGGGCATCTATACAAAACAAACAGCCAATATTATTCTCAATGGAGAGAGACTGAAATCATTTCCCTTGTGAACAGGAACCAGACAAGGATGCCCGCTATCCCCACGGCTATTCAACATTGTACTGGAAGTCCTAGCCAGAGTAATAAGGAAACAAAGGGAATTCAAAGCATCCAAATTGGTGAGGAAGAATTCAACCTATCCCTATTTTCTGAGGATATGATCCTATAGCTAGAAAACCGAAGAGACTCAGCCAAAAATCTACTGGAACTAATTGAGAGATTTAGCCCTGTGGCAGGATAGAAGATCAACGTTCAAAAATCAGTTGGATTCCTCTACACCAGCAAAAAGATTGCTGAAAAAGAAATAAGAAACTCAATACCATTTACAATAATTACAAAAGAAAAACAAAAAACTTGAGAATAAATCTTACCAGGGACACAAAAGACCTATAAGAAGAAAACTATAAAAAAATACTTCAAGAAACCATCAGAGGGGGTTCCAGCAAGATGGAGGACTAGGCAGAAGGATTGCACAGACCCTCTTCAACAAAGAAAAGGGAAACCAATTAAC
>NW_006935571.1:0-1176 GCF_000298275.1 Orycteropus afer afer
ACCCAACATACCTGAATCAATAATAAAATAAAATACACCAACTTCACCTTTTCAAAATATTAAACCATAAAACCAAGACAAAACAAATCAACACGTAACCAGCACCTAGAGACAACCTAAAGAGACAGCACTCCACCAGATTCCAGGGGCTTAAGAAGATGTTCTGCTTTCCAGTAATCCCAAGAAATCTCCGGACCTGTACAACTGAAAGGGTGCAACATTCCTCTTGTTGCTCTTATACCCACACCTGCTTGTTGAACAGAGGTGCAGCCATCCCCCACTCCGAACCACCTTCTGGGCCCGCAGGAATTCCATCCCAGTCTGAGTGCTCAAATGGAGCCAGGGTGCCCTGCCCTGTTCTCCACCGATTTTTTTTGTAATTTTTATTTTTTCTTCTTTTACACTTTCTTTTTCTGGTGTTTAATTTGCATGTATTTGTCTGTTTTACAACTAGTATTATTATTAATACTTTTCTCTTTTTACTATGCTCCCCCTCCCAGGTCCTAGTTTACACCCTTTTTTTTTTTCCAAGTTCCTGATTAAATGTTTTTTTCTCTTTTTTCCCCTTTTTTTCTCATGGTTAAAACCCCATTCCTTTTTTTTTTTTTTTTTTTTGCATATTTGCCAATTTTTTTCTTCATTATTCTCCTTTTCTACTTTTTTTCTCTTACTACCCTATCCCCAGATATTGCAAGTTTTATTATTTTCTTCTTCTTTTTGCTCCTTTTTCTTTTTTTGGGTTACTGTCCCTCTGTGATTACATGGTTTATTTTTTGTACATGTGCTTTTAGTTTTTTTGATGGTTATTCAATTGTAATTTTTGTCTAACTGAACAGGAGACAGCAACAGTCCCCATAAGATGCAAGTACTCCCACACCTCCTGCAACTTCACTTACTGAGCAAGAGCCAGCACCTCCTTCTCCCCCAATGAGCCAATGATAAAATACCACAAAGAAGACCCTGAATTGCACTTGAATGCTCTTCACAAATAATTAACAGAGATCTTAATACAATACCAAGATGCCTCAGAGACAACAGACCATCACAGTCCACACAAAGAAGCAAGATAAAGTGGTAGAAACAAGGGAACAGGATACAGACCCAGAACACATCCCTGAGGAAGAAGCAGCATTGGAACTCTCTGATAAGGAATTCAAAAGAATTATATTTAGGTAT
>NW_006935571.1:2844-3680 GCF_000298275.1 Orycteropus afer afer
CAGAGAACCAAAAATAGCAAATAACAACCGACCATTAATACACAAGATGATATAACCCAAAAACCACAGCTATGGAACTATCCAAAGTAAAATGAGCTTACAAGATTGTAAACAGGGAACCAGAGACATCAATTGGCAAGTGAGGATGACTACAAAGGAAAAGGAGGGAAAAGACTGTGTAGTTATGGAACTTCTAAATGGTGAGGAAGTTAAGAGAGTTGCAAGATAGAACAGACTGTTCTAAACTAGGGAGAAATTATAAATCATAGGGTAACCTCAAAGAAAAATGATAAACCTTCATACCACAATAAAAGAGAGGACAAGCACAAATACTCAGCAAATAATACAACAACAGCAACAAAGGAAATCATAACAGGATTCATAAACATAATGAGGTCAGCACAAAAAATAATATGGAACAAAGACTCCAGGGACACCATGAAAAAACACACACCAAAATGACAACAACCAATTCATACTTGTCAATAATTACACTAAATGTTAATGGATTAAATGTACCACTCAAGAGACAGAGAGTTAGAGATTGGATAAGAAAAGAAAGCCCATCAATATGCTGTCTACAAGAGACACATCTTAGAGACAAAGACAAAAATAGACTAAAAATTAAAGGTTGAAAAAAGATATATCAAGCAAATGGCAACTGTAAGAGAGCAGGAGTGGCAATATTAATTTCCGATCAAATTGACTTTAAGATAAAAACCACCACACGAGACAGGGAAGGACATTATATAATGATTAAAGGATCAATTGATTATGAAGATATAACCATAATAAATATCTATGGACTCAATGAAAGGGCTCCAAAATACATAAAT
>NW_006935572.1:0-2794 GCF_000298275.1 Orycteropus afer afer
CATGAGACAAAGTATATGTGAACTGCTGTATGGAAAGTGAATTTGCTCTGTAAATCTTCACCCAAATCACAATAAAGAAAAAAAGAAAAAGAAACCTTCTTATGACAGGGGGCAGGAGTGCTTGTGAGGGAAGGACACAGGGAAGAGGTGCCTATAGGGAGGAAGTGGGAGGACAGTTATTACACTGTGGGAGATTACAGTCAATGTCATGAGACAAAATGTATGTGAACTGCTGTATGGAAGATAAATCTGCTCTGTAAAATTTCAACCAAATCAAAATAAAATTGAAAAAGAAAAGAAACAAAACCATAAGAGACCTACATAAATGAAGAACATACCATGCTTGTGGTTAGGAAAATTGAACACTGTGAAAATGACAGTTCTACCAAAAGCATTCATTAAGGATATGGAAAAACCAAGGAGCTCTGGTAGTGTAGTGCCTAAGGCACTGCTAACCAGAAGGCTGGCAGTTCAAACACACCAGTCACTCCTCGGAAGGAAGATGGGGAAAACTACTTCCGTAGTGATACTGCCTCAGAAAACCAAGGAGGGGTGGCTACGTGTCAAGGCCAACTCGACGGCACATAACAACAACAACATGGAAAAACCAATCTCTAATTTCATATGGAAAGGAAAGAGACCCCAGATAAGGAAAGAAAACACTATTGAAGAAGAACAAAGTAGGAGTTCTCACACTCCCAGATCTCAAAACCTACTTTATAGCCACTGTCATCAAAGCAGCCTGGTATTGGTACAAAAACAGACACATAGACCAATGGAATAGAAATGAGAACGTAGAAATAGATCCATTGATATATGGTCAGCTGACCTTTGACAAAAGGTTGAAATCCATTAAACAGGGAAGAGATTGTCTATTCAACAAATGGTGCTGGCAAAACTGGCTACTCATTTGCAGAAAAATTGAACAAGATCTATACCTCACACCATACACAAAAACTAACTCAAGATGGATTAAAGACTTAAATGTGAAACCTAAAACCATAAAGTTCCTCAAGGGAAAAGTATAGGCAAATTTAGTTCTGGCAGGATGGCGGACTAGGCAGAAAGGCTGCAAAGACCCTCTTCAACAAAGAAAAGGGAAACCAATCAACACAGACACAGAAGATAATCTTGGACCCCTGAGCCTTGAAGGGAAGGATACAAAAGTGGACTAAACCCCAACTAGCAGAAGAATTTACGTGAAAATACCAAAAAAGGAGACATATGGAGCTGCAGTCTGGCAGCAATCCTGAGCGATCCTGATGGCACAGACAGCTTGGAGATTCCCCAGTGGTGGTAGAACCTAAGAATTAACCTAAAAATCACCCTGCTAGGCAGGGACTGCATGGAGGACTGTGCACGGTGGCTGGGGAACAAACAGAGAAGGTGAAGAGAAGGGTGGGCTGAACTGTGGACTTTTGCCAGTCCGGAGGACACCGTCATTTTGTAGGATTAAAAAGCAGCTTGACTGTTTTGGATATTTAAAGAGACAGTGTTCTCACAGATTCCTGGGGCTTTAGAACATGTTCTGCTTTCCAGCAACTCCAGGGACACTCGGGACCTGCAAGACTGAAAAGGTACGAAATTCCTGTTGTTCCTCTTATACCTCACACCCGCTTGGTAAATGGAGGTGTGGCCATCCCCCACTTCCACTTACCTTCTGGGACTACAGGAACTCCATCACAGTCTCCGTGCTCAGAAGGAGCGTGGGTTCCCTGCCCTGTCCTCCACCGATTTTTTTTTTCCCCTTTGTTTATTTTTATTTTTTTTATTTTTCCCTTTCTTTTTTCTGGTGATTAGGTTGCTTGTATTTGTCTGTCTTAAAACAACTAATACTATGAACACGTTTCTCCTTCTTATTATTATTCTTAATGTTCCCCTCCAGGTCCTAGTTTTCAGCATTTTTTCTTTTCCCTGTGCCTGGTTGAAAATTTTTTTTTTTTTTAATTTTTTTTTTTTTCTTTTCCCCCTTTTTTCTCATGATTAACCCAATTCCTTATTCTCTTTTCACATTTTTCCCTTTTTTTTTATTCATTTATAATTCTCCTTCCCTACTTCTTTTTTCTTAGTGCCCTATCCCCAGATATTGCAGATTTTCTTGTTTTTTCTTCTTCTTTTTTTTTTTCCTTTTTTCTTTCTTTGGTTACTGTTCCTGTGTGATTACATGGTGTGTTTTTCACCCAAGGGCTTTTAAACTTTGATGGTTATTAAATTGTAATTTGTGTCTGAGTGGGACACAATAACAGTCCCCATAAGACACAACTACACCAACACCTCCTGCAACTTCATTTACTGAACAAGAGCCACTACCTCCTTCTCCACCAATCGGCCAATGATAAAAAACCACCAAGAAGAGCCTGAATCGCCCTTGGCTGCACTTCAGAAACAGTTAACAGAGATCTAAATACAACAATGTCATGATGCCTTGGAAACAACAGATCATCACAGTTCACACAAAGAAGCAGGATAAAGTGATAGAAACAAGGGAGAAGGATACAAACCCAGAACACATCCCAGAGGAAGAAGCAGCATTGGAACTCTCTGATAAGGAATCCAAAAGAATTATTTTTGTTGTTGTGTTGTTGTTGTTATGTGCCATCGAGTCAGACCTGACTCACAGAGACCACTCCTTGAGTTTCTGAGGCAGTATCACTATGGAAGTAGATTGCACCCTCTTCCTTCCGAGGAGTGGCTGGTGGGTTTGAACTGCAAGCCTTCTGGTTAGCAGTCAAATGCCCTAGGCACTATGCCACCAGAGCTCCCAAAATTATCTTTAGGTATCTTCAAAGGATTG
>NW_006935573.1:0-543 GCF_000298275.1 Orycteropus afer afer
CGGCACTTAACAACAACAACAAAAAGGGTAACCTCAAGGAAAAATGATAAACCTTCATATCACAATGAAACAGAGGACAAGCACAAATACTCAGCAAATACTAAAACAACAGCAACAAAGGAAATGATAAACAAGGGATTCATAAACATAATGAGCTCACCACAGAAAATAACATGGAACAAAGAAACCAGGGACACCATGAAAAAACGCATACCAAAATGACAGCAACCAGTTCATACTTGTGAATAATTACACTGAATGTTAATGGATTAAATGCACAATTCAAGAGACAGAGAGTTTCAGATTGGATAAGAAAACAAAACCCATCAATGTGCTGCCTACAAGAGACACACCTTGGAGATAAAGACAAATATAGACTAAAAAATCAAAGGTTGGAAAAAGATATATCAAGCAAATGGCAACTGTAAAACAGCAGGAGTGGCAATGTTACTTTCTGATCAAATTGACTTTAAGACAAAAACCACCATACAAGACAAGGAAGGACATTATATAATGATTAAAGGATCAGTTGAACAGGAAGAT
>NW_006935573.1:1813-2457 GCF_000298275.1 Orycteropus afer afer
GAAGAAGTCAAACTATCCCTATTTGCTGATGATATGATCCTATAACTAGAAACCCCAAGAGACTCAAGTCAAAAATCTACTGGAACTATTTGAGAGATTTAGCATTGTGGCAGCATATATAAGAACAATATCCAAAAATTAGTTGAATTCCTCTACACCAGCAAAGAGATTACTGAAGAAGGAATAAGGAATTCAATACCATTTACAATAGCTAAAATACTTGGGAATAAATGTTACCAGGGACACACAAACCTGTACAAAGAAAACTATAAAAAACTACTTCAAGAAACCATAAGAGAACTGTATAAATGGAAGAACATCCCATGCTCGTGGATAGGAAGATTGAACATTGTGAAAACGTCAGTTCTACCCAAAGCAATGTATACATTGAATGCAATCCCAATCCAGATCCCATCAACATTCTTTTTCTTTTTTTAATTGTGATTTGGGTGAAGATATACAGAGCAAATTCACTTTCCGTACAGCACTTCACACATACTTTGTCTCATGACATTGACCACAGTTTTCCACAATGCAACAGCTCCCCTCCCACTTCCTCCCCATACTTACCCCTTCCCTGTGTCCATCCCTCCATGGAATCCTGCCCCCTGAGCTGTCTCCCTGTGCATATGCAGCCCTTCTTT
>NW_006935574.1:0-2690 GCF_000298275.1 Orycteropus afer afer
CCTCAAGAAGATTGATTGATATAGTGGTTGCAGTGATGGGCTCAGGTATTGTAGGTATCATGAGGCTGGCACAGGACTGGGCATCATTTCCTTCTGTTGTATGTAGGATTGCTATGAGTCAGAGATGACTCAAAAGCATAACAACAACAATAACATACGTTTGTAGGTTGGAATTTTTTTTTTCTTTCTTTCTTTCAGGGTTTTATATATACCATTCCATTGCCTTCTCACTTGCATGGTTTCTGCTGAGAAATCAGAGCTTAGTCTTATTGGTTGCCCTTCTTAGGTAGCTTTTTGTTTTTCCCATCGTGCTTTCAGAATTCTTTCTTTGTGTTTGATTTTGGTGAGTTTGATGATCATATATCTTGGTGGTTTTCTCTTGGGGTCTATTCTGTTTGGGTTTCTTTGGACTTCTTGAGTAGATATATTCTCATCTATCATCATATCAGGGAAATTCTCTTCTAGCAAATCTTTGACAATTTTCTGTGTGGTTTTATTTGTCTCTTCATGTTCTGGGATTCTGTTTACTCATAGCTTATTCATTTTGATGGTATCCCACATGAACCTTAGGCTTTCTTCATTTTTTTTTTTTTTTTCCTGATTTAGCCTTTTCCAAAGAACTGATCAGATACTCGTTTTCAGTCTCATTAATAATTCTGTCTTTCATTGATTCAGTTTAGCTCCTTTGCTGGTTCAATGTGTTACCTATTCCTGAAAATTCAGTATTAATGTTCTTGATTTCTGTCTGTACATTTTGTATAAATTCTAATCTTTCTTTTATTTTTTCATTTTGTTCTTACATTGTCATCTGAAACTGTTCTAGGGTTTTCTCTCTTTTCCTTAATTTTGTCAGTGCTTTTCTTGATGTGTCTCTGAATCTGTTGGAGGTACCTAAATATAATTCTTTTGAATTCCTCATTAGTGAGTTTCAGTGCTGTTGCTTCCTCTGGGTGTGTTCTGGGTCTGCATCCTGAGCCTTTGTTTTTACTGTTTTATCTTGCTTGTTTGTCTGGACTATGATGCTCTGTTGTCTCTGAGACATTGTGACTTTTTTTGTGTGTGTTTATATTTAATTGCTGATTATAGGTTGGAGTGATTTGTCCAAGATTTTCATTTTCATTGTTTTGTTTGGATGTTGTTTGAGTAAGCAGGGTAGTGTGCTCCTCTCTTCGCTAGTTGGCAGCACTTAGGCACTCACCACCTGTCTCCTTTCCAGTCATCAGCCTCCTGTATATCTGTGCTGTCCTTGGGAAGTGGAGCCTATTGTTAGGTCCCTGGAATGTGAATGAGATTCTGTCACTTTAAATATCCAAAATGGCTGTCTCTTGCAAATATTCAAAATGGCTGCACCCTCCAGGCAGCTGAATGTCCACAGGTCAGTTTACTTCTCTGCTATTTCCGTTTTTATTCATCAGTCACCATCACAATTGTCCATGGAGTCCTGGGTGAGCAGTGCTGATTTTTAGGTTATGTTTGGCCCTAACACCATTTCGAAATATCCAGACTGTCCATGCCGTCAGGACAACCGACAATTTGCAGCTCCATTTGTCTCCTTACTCACTATTGTCATTCAGGTTCTTCTACTAGTTGGTGTTTAATCCACTTTTGTATCCTTTCTTTCAAAGCTCAGGGCTCCAGGATTATTGTCTGTATCTGTGTCAATTGGTTTCTCTTTTCTTTGTTGAAGAGGGTCTGTATAGCTTGTCTACCTATTCCACAGTCTTACTGGAAGTCAGAATGGCTCTTTTTTTAGGGCATTAGTGTTGCTGATGGTTCTTGACTAATGGCATTGAGGACAAAGTAGTAGCAATTCATTTCTTAGTGTAATGATAAAACCTGAAATCCAATAACTACATGGTGTCAATTAATATGTAAATATTTCCTTATTTTACCTTTATGCTTTTTATCCTTAATTCGCTTCTCCTTTAGTAGTGTAGTGCCTAAGGCACTTGATTGCTAACCAGAAGGCTGGTGGTTCAAACGCACCAGCCACTCCTCGGAAGGAAGGTTGGGCAATCTACTTCCATAATGATACCACCTCGGAAACCCAAGGAGGGGTCGTTACGAGTCAGTACTGACTCGATGGCACATAACAACAACAACAACAACAACAACAACATTCCTAATAATGATTTCTGATTTTATTTGGTGTAATATATGTTTATATTTTTATAGGAACCAAATACTGTGATTTGAATTATTTATTCTCTTTTCTATAATATTTATATATTTCAAGTGAAGAAATTGATACTGATTTTTATGAGTTTATTTTCCTTCTTGAAGTTTATTTTCCCCATTTATGTTTTTCTGTTTTACAGGTATCACACTTATTGCTGTGGATGAGGCTCACTGTGTTTCAGAGTGGGGACATGATTTTAGAAATTCATTTAGGACTTTGAATTCTCTAAAGGCAGCACTCCCGTTGGTAAGTTTTGCCAAGTGTGATATCTTGAAATGGCATTTTTACAGAATTGCGAAATGGGCAAAAAGCCATTTGTCCATGAAAGGACAAATGGATGATGTAAGCTGAGGAAAGATTTTTATTTTCTAGATACTAACCTTGGCATATACTTTATTGAAAAATTATAGGATAGGGGTCAGCAGCTTTTTCCATGAAGAACCAGATAATAAGTATTTTAGGCTTTACAGACCACATATGATCTCTGTGACATATTTTTCTTTTTTTTTTT
>NW_006935575.1:0-2870 GCF_000298275.1 Orycteropus afer afer
AAAAAAAAAAAAAAGATTAGAGGAAGAGTCATTAACAACCTGCGATATGCTGATAACACAACTTTGCTTGCTGAAAGTGAGGATGACTTGAGGTACTTAACTGATGAAGATTGAAGAATACAGTCTGCAGTATGGATTACATCTCATTATAAAGAAAACAGAAATCCTCACAACTGGACCAATAAGCAGTATCACAATAAATGGAGAAAAGATTGAAGTTGTTAAAGATCTCATATTACTTGGTTCCACAATCAACACCAATGAAAGCAGCAGTCAAGACATCAGATGATATATTGCACTGGGCAAATCTGCAAAAGACTTCTTTAAAATGCTGAAGAGCAAACATGTCTTCTTGAAAACTAAGGTGCGCCTAACCCAAGCCATAGTGTTTTCATTCACCTCATATGCAAGTGAGAGCTGAACATGAGCAAGGAAGACCAAAGAAGAGTAGATGCTTTTGAATTGTGGTGTTGGCAAAGAATACTGAAAGTACCATGGACTGCCAAAAGAACAAATCTGTCCTGGAAGAAGTGCTGCCGGATATCACTCCTTGGAAGTGAGAATGGCCAGACTTTGTCTCATGTACTTTGGTCATATCAGAAGGGACCATTCCCTAGAGAAGGACACCATGCTTGGTAAAGTAGAGGGTCAGTGAAAAAGGGGAAGGCCCTCAATGAGATGGATTGACACAGTGGCTGTAACAGTGAGCTCATATATAGCAAGGATTGTGAGGCTGGCACAGGACCAGGCAGTGTTTTGTTCTTTTGGACATAGGTTTGCTATGAGTTGCAACTGACTCGATGGCACTTAACAACAACAACCCAATTTTCCTAGCACCATTTGTAGAAAAGATCCATCCCCCATTGAATTATCTTGGTGCCTTTGTTGAACATATTTGGAGATAAATGTAAGGATTTATTTCTGGATTCTCAGTTCTAGTCAATTGATCTATATGTTTATCCTTATGCCAGTGCCACACTCTCTTGATTACTATAGCTGTGTAGTAGGACTTCAAACTGGTTCATTCCAGTTTGACCCCCTGCTATGAATTTGCCTTTCCATCCCAGATGTACTGAATCAGAACCTACGTTTTAAGGAGATCCCCAGTGTATAAGAATCTGTTGATTCTGGTTTAGTCTAGCCTTGCTGGACTCATTTTTTTAGTTGTAATAGTTTTTTATGTGTGGATTCTTTAGTTTTCTTTGTGTAAGATCATATCCTCTGCAAATATAGATTTACTTTTTCCTTTTCGATCTTAATGTCTTTTATATCTTTCTCTTGCCTAATTGCCCTCTAGTACAATTTTGAATAGACGTGATGGGAGCCAACATTCTTGTCTTCAAAAAGGGCATGGGGTCGGCATCTTCTGACCTGCTCCTCTGCCTTCACAAGAGGGAGACACAATCATCATCAACAGCCCAAGGCTTACTCCTATGAGGCCAGACATGCTTCCACTCTTCAGCCTTTTTGCCAATTCTGACACCAACCATCCCTCCCGTGTCACTCACTACTTCTCTTCTGGGTTTGAGAATTCATTGTAATGGCCACACATAACTCACAATACTCAGAATTATGGGGTTTATAAGGAAAGTAACAGGTTACAGGTCAGGTTCAAGAACACTCTTGGGATATAATTCTTCAGTCAGGACATTCCCCCCTCTGCTATTCCCTCAGTCATGCCTCTCTGGACCTCCTCCCCAAAGGCACTCAGCTTTCTTGCTTCATGGGCTGGCAAGGCCACCACTCTGTGTTTGTGCCTCTTGTTTCCACTTCTGCAGTTTCTCAGGCAGATGTCTCTGCCGGGGCATCTCTACCAAGGGTGTCCAGCACAGGGATCTCAGATTTGAGGATGCGCTCCACTTCACCTCCAGCTCTTCTCTCTTGATGGCAGTGAGATCCCCATTTCTGCCTCTAGGAGGATTGGGTTTAAGCCCAGCAGCATAGCAAAATTTACCAGTCCTTACATTAGTGTTCCATACACTGTATTTGCTTGGTCTTTCCCACTAATCTGGTGGAAGTCAGAAAGACTATGGCTAGAAAAGCCATACCAAGTAATTGACTGCACCACATTATCTTTTTCCCGATCTTAGAGAGCATTTAATGTTTCACCATTAAGTCTAATGCTTACTATGAGTTTTTGATAGATACTCTTTGTCAGTTTGAGGATGTTCCCTACTATTCTAGTTTGTTAAGTGTTTTTTTTTTTTTTTTAAATCATGAAAAGGTGCTTTATCTGCATATATTATAAAGTCATGGTTTTGTCTTTTATTCTATCAATATAGTGTATTACATTGATCAGTTTTCATATGTTGAACCAACTTTGGATTCCTGTGATGAGTCCCACTTAGTCATGGTGTGTAATCCTTTATATATGCTGGTGGATTTGATTTGCTAGCAGTTTGTTGAGGATTTTTACATCTATAAGAGATAGGGGTCTTTCATTTTCTTATCTTTATCAAGTTTTGATGTCAGGGAAATACTGGCCGCATATGATGAGTTTTAATCTCAGTATTTTTGTTCGTATTACTTGGGATAACCAGTTTTTTTAGAACACGAAGTGCTACTAGGATTGAGCTGTACAATTTTCAGATCTACTCTTCTCAAGAGGTGGTGAAGCATAAAATAATTTTTCACGCACATACTGAGGCACCTTGGAAGAAAGACCTGGTAATCTGCTTCCTAAAAATCAGCCATTGAAAACCCTATGGACAACAGTTGTTCTCTGACATACATGGGGTCATCAAGTTAGAATCAACTCAGTGGCAACTGGTTCTGGTTTTATCCTTTTTTATTAAGAAAATATAATTTGAGAAGAGGCGGGGCAAGAAGGCGGACTAGGCAGAAGGATTGCACAGACCCTCTTCAACAAA
>NW_006935576.1:0-954 GCF_000298275.1 Orycteropus afer afer
AGGATCTCCTACATAGATCCCCTTCCTAGTGGTTGACATTGGTAGCCAGGCACCATCTAGTTCTTCTGGTCTCATAGTCATATAGGCTGAAGATTAGATGGTGTACCAGTCGCTAGGACTAATTGTTTCTATGTATTTTTGGTTTTCTTCATTCTTCTTTGCTCTGGACGAGGAGAGACCCATCATTGCAGCTTGTGAGCTTTTAAGACCCCAGTCGCTACCCGTCAAAGTAGGAGGTGGAACATTGTTTTGTGTACTATGTTATGCCAATTGAGCTTGATGTCTCCTGTGACTACAGTCCCGAGCCCATCAACTACTAGGTCCCTTTTGGTAGCTGACTGTGACCAAGCAGTGACCACAACCTTGCCCCTTGTCAGGTCTACTATACACCTGGGAATTCAGATCATACACATAAACTTATAGGACCACTGTCTGCCAACCCTATACATGTTCTTGGGTACACTCCCTGCTTCATAGAAATACCTACTAGTTCAGCCTGTC
The DNA here is from genome assembly GCF_000298275.1 of Orycteropus afer afer. Taxonomy (NCBI): domain Eukaryota; kingdom Metazoa; phylum Chordata; class Mammalia; order Tubulidentata; family Orycteropodidae; genus Orycteropus; species Orycteropus afer. Next base: position 502 of record NW_006935576.1, read on the forward strand.
CACCCATCTATCTACCAATATACCCATGTTTGCCCTCACTGACAATGCCGTACTATATGTGTGAAAGGGTTCATCTTTGTTGTCTGTACCTCCCACGTACCTCTCTATGTCTTTCTCTTCCTCAGTGCCACTATAATGATCACTCATATTTGGTACATTGCCCTTCTCTTCACCCAAATCAATGTTTATCTCTTTCTGTCTAACAGTGTTCCCTCCCCTCCCCTCCTACCCCTGGTAACCAACATGTCCTTCCATAGATGACATTTCCTTGACTTTTACAATAACGGACTAATACAATATTTGTCCTTTTGTGATTGACTTTCACTCAGCATAATGTCCGCCAAGTTCATCCACATTCTGCAGTGTTTTGCAGATTCTACATTATTCTTTAGTGTTGCATAGTATTCCATTGTGTGTATGTACCATAGTTTGGTTATCCATTCCTCAGTTGAT
>NW_006935576.1:1904-2939 GCF_000298275.1 Orycteropus afer afer
TTTAATCCATTTACATTTAGTGTAATTATTGACAAGTATGACTTTTTTGCTGTCATTTTGTTATGTGTTTTATTTTCGTGGTGCTGCTGATTTCCTTGTTCCATACAATTTTCTGTCCTGAGCTCATTTTGTTTGTGAATTGTTTTTTATCTGTTCTTTCATTGCTATTGTTTTAGTATTTGCTAAATGTATGAGCCTTGCCTCTTTTTTATTTGAGTGAAAAGCTTTATTAATTTTCTTTGAGGTTGTTTGTGATTTATAGTTTTCTTCCCAAGTCTAAAATAGTCCATTCTGTCTCAAAATTGTCTTGACCTCCTTTCCATTTGGAAGTTCTATAACTATTCTGTTTATTCTCTCTTTTTGGTTTGTAGTTGTCCTTATTTACAATTGATGTGTCTGGTTACCTGTTTACAGTATTGTAAGTTTATTTTACTTTGGATACTTCCATATCTGGGTTGGTTTCTGGGGCATTTCTTCATGTGTGTTAATTGCAGATTGTTGACTGTTATTGTTAGTCCTCTGTCCAAAGGACTCCCTTTAGCATCTCTTGTAAGTTTGGCCTTGTTTTAACAAATTCCTTTAATTTCTGTTTTTCTCGAAATGTCTTAATATTGCCATTGTATTTGAGGGACAGTTTTCCTGGGTATATAATTCTTGATTGGCAGTTTTTTTCTTTCAGGGTTGTGTACATGTTATTTTATTGCTTTTTCACTGGAGTTGTTTCTGCTGAGACCTCATAATTTCATCTTATTGGTTGCACTTTGTAGGTAACATTTTGTTTTTCCTGAGCTGTGTCCAGGATTCTTTTTTTTGTCTTTGGTCTTGTTAAGTTTGATTATGGTATGTCTTGGTGACTTTCTTTTGGGGTCTATCCTGTTTAGGGTTTGTTGAACTTGTTGAGTGGCTATCTTCTTGTCTTTCATTATATTAAGGAAGTTCTCTTCCAACAATCTTCAACAATGTTCTCTGTGGTAATATTTCTTTCTTCCTGTTCAGGAAGGCTGATCACATGTAAGTTATACCTCTTGATGGTGT
>NW_006935577.1:0-516 GCF_000298275.1 Orycteropus afer afer
TGGCTGTGATGATGGGCTCAAGTATAGCAGGGATTGTGGGGCTGGTGCGGGATTGGGCAGTGTTTCCTTCTGCTGTGCATGGGGTCGCTATGAGTCGGAAACGACTCGACGGCACTTAACAACAACAACAACAACTCTTTGCTCAACGGCAAGTTTCAGAGTCTCTTCTGTATTCATTTTGGTCTTTTCTTCTTTTCTTGTCTTTTAGTGATCTCTTTCTTTCTTCATGGATAATGTTCTTGATATCCTTTCACAATTCTGGTTTTCGGTCGTTGGTGTTCGTATCAAATCTATTCTTTAGATGATCTCTAAATTCAGGAGGGATATATTCAAGGTCATATTTTGGCTCTCTTGGACTTGTTTAAATTGCCTTTAACTTCAAGTTGAACTTTCATATGATCAGTTAATTGTCTATTCCACAGTCAGCTCCTTTCCTGGTTTTGGCGAAGATACTGAGCTTTTCTACCACCTCTTGCCTCAGATGTAGTCAATCTGATTCCTGTGTGTTCCATCTGG
>NW_006935577.1:1407-2904 GCF_000298275.1 Orycteropus afer afer
TCAATTTAAGTGGTGCCACATCAGCAAATGGAGGTCTCGAAAGCTTTCCCTTATCCATATATGGCTGGGTTTACTCTGATGATGCAGCTCTTTCCCAGTCCTATTTTGAGAGCCTTCTAACCTATCTGGACTATTCAAAAAGTTTCATAGTAATGTATCAGACAGTGTTTATTTGCTATTCATATGGTTTTCCCTGGCCAATTCTTTGAGAAGTGGATGGCCTCTTCCTTCTTCCCAGTCTGTCTCAGTCTGTAAGCTGGGCTAATACCTGTGCAACATGTGCACCCTGCTGGGTTTGAAACACCTGTGGCTCAGTCTCAAGACTCACATCAACACGTCACCACAGTGGGACAAACCGACCGACAAGTTTGTCTCCCTGTTGGGAACTTCTCCTACCACCCTTACCTGGACCCCTGCAGCTGGCTCCTCTTGCTGTCCTGGTCCCCGGGCCTAGTCCTCTCCTCTCTCTCATTCTCCTGCCCTGCTGCTTTGGGGCATGGCCTGGGTTCCCTCTCCTCATCTGGATTCCTGTGGCTCACTCCTCATCTGTCCTGGTCCCTGGGCCTTTTCCTCTCCTTTCTCCCACTCTCCCTTCCTGCTTTTATGGGTATGCCTGCATTCCCTCTCCTCACCTGGATCCCTGTGGCTCACTCCTCATCTGTCTTGGTCCCTGGGCCTTTTCCTTTCCTTTCTCCCACTCTCCTGCCCTTCTGCTTTGGTGCATGGCCTGGGTTCCCTCTCCTCATCTGGATTCCAGTGGCTCACTCCTCCTCTGTCCTGGTCTCTCAGACTCTTCTTCTCCTTTCTCCTGCTCTCCTGCCCTGCTTCTTTGGGCATATTAATTCTGTAGAAACTACTATTTCTGTAGAAAGAGGTAATAGAGAAACTCAATATCATCAGTCGGACAAAGGCCAAGGGTTGACTGTAGAATAAACCATAAATTGCTCATATAGAAGTTCAAGTTAAAGCTAAAGAAAATTAAACAAGTTCATGAGAACCAAAATATGACCTTGAATATCTCCCTCCCCTGAATTTAGAGACTATCAGAAGAAGAGACTTGATGCATTGAACACTAATGACCAAAGACCAGACAAGCTATGGGATATCATGAAGAATAACACACATGAAGAAAGAAAAAGGTCTTTAAAAAGACAGGGAAGGAAGAAAAGACAAAAATAGATGTCAGAAAAGACTCTGAAACTTTCTCTTGGATGTTAAAGTGAATGGAAGAAATGATGATATAAAAGAGCTGAAGAGAAGATTTCAAAGGGTGGCTAGAATGGACAAAGTAAAGTATCATTGTAAAATGTTCAAAGATCTGGAGTTAGAAAACCAAAAGTTAAGAACACTGAGGGTATTTATCAATGTGAAAGAACTGAAGGAAAATTGAAACCTTGAGTTGCAATGTTGAAGGATCCTATAAGCAAAATATTGAGTGATATGGGAAACATCAAAAGAAGATGGAAAGAATACACACAGTAAATATATGAAAAAAAA
>NW_006935578.1:0-1078 GCF_000298275.1 Orycteropus afer afer
CTGTTGCATTGTAAACTGTGGTCAATGACATGAGACAAAGTATATGTGAACTGCTGTATGGAAAGTGAATTCGCTCTATAAATCTTCACCCAAATAAGAATAAATAAAATAAAAAGAAAAATGAAGTTCTTGACAACTTTAATCTTTTGTGCATTTATCATGATGCTGCTTATTGGTCCAGTTGTGAGGATGTTTATTTTCTTTATGTTCAGGTGTAATCCATATTGAAGGCTGTATTCTTTCATCTTCGTCAGTAAGTACTTCAAGTACTCTTTACTTTCAGTAAGCAAAGTTGTGTCATAAACATATCATAAGTTGTTAATGAGTCTTTCCCCAAACCAGACACTGCATTCCTCTTCATATGGTCCAGGTTCTCAGATTATTTGTTCAGCATACATGTTGAATAATTATGGTGAAAGGATACAACACTGACGCACACCTTTCCTGACTTGAACTATGCAGTATCCCCTTGTTCTGTGCAAAGGACTGCCTCTTGGTCTATTTACAGGTTTTATACAAGCACAATTAATTCTTCTCAATGGAATTCTTCTCAATGTTATCCATAATTCTTAACAGTCCATATAGCTGAATGACTGCATAGTCAATAAAATACAAGTGACCATCTTTCTGGTACTCTTTGCTTTCAGCCAAGATCCATCTGACATTAGTGAGTATATCCTTCAGTCTACATTCTTTTCTGAATCCATCTTGAATTTCCTGCCATTCTCTGTTGATGTACTGCTGCAACTGTTTTTGAATTATCTTCATCATAATTTTATTTGCACATCATATTAATGATATTTTGCAATAATTTCCACATTATGTTGTTTTACCTTTCTTTGGAATGGCATGTATATGGATCTCTCTCCCAGTAGATTGGCCAGCTAGCTCTCTCTTTTTTTTTATTTTTTGACTTTCATATCCACTTTATTATTATTACTATTTATTTATTTTTTTGTGATTTGGGTGAAGGTTTACAGAGCAAATTTACTTTCCATACAGCAATTCACATATACTTTGTCTCATGACATTGATCACAGTTTACAACAATGCAACAGCTCCCCTCCCACTTCCTCCC
>NW_006935578.1:3291-3756 GCF_000298275.1 Orycteropus afer afer
CCTGTTTACAATCTTGTGAGCTCATCTTACTTTGGATATGTCCATAGCTGTGGTTTCTGGGTTGTGTCATCTTGTGTATTAATGGTCAGTTGTTATTTGTTATTTTGGGTTCTCTATTCAAAGGACTCCCTTTAGCATCTCTTGTATGGCTGGTCTGGTTTTAACAAATTCCCTTAGTTTCTGCTTATCTGGAAATCTCCTAATTTCACTATCATATTTGACGGACAATTTTGCCGGGTATATAATTCTTGGTTGAAAATTTTTTTCTTTCAGAGTTTTATATATACTATCCCATTGCCTTCTCACTTGCATGGTTTCTGCTGAGAAATCAGAGCTTATTCTTACTAGCTGTCTTTAGGTAACTTTTTGTTTTTCCTGTGCTGCTTTCAGGATTCTGTCTTTGTCTTTGGTTTTGATGAGTTTAATGATGGTGTGTCTTGGTGATTTTCTTTTGGGGTCTATCCT
>NW_006935579.1:0-513 GCF_000298275.1 Orycteropus afer afer
GGGAGGGGAGGGGAGTCTGCTGTGGTCGGGGATGGTCCTCGGGGCGTGAAATCAAATGTGCACAAACCGTTGAATGTAAAACAAATCAGCTTTGTAAATTTGCACCCCAAGCACAATAAAAAAATAAAATAAAATACATAAAGTTTAAGCGAAAAGGCAAACAAATTGCCTTCCAGTTAGCTCTGTGTCATGATGACCTCATGCGTGTTCGTTCTAATAGAACTGTGTCCACGGGGTTCCCGGTGGCTGATTTTTCAGAAGCAGACACCAGGTCTGAGTGGACCTTGCAGTGGACTCGACCCTCCAACCTTTCAGTGAGTGGCCGAAGCCACCGTGTACAGCACCCAGGGACTATGGAGAAAAGTGTAGAAGTGTGGAAAGAGAGGATGTGTTTACTCATTAGTCCTTCTCATTTTAAAGTCTGATGGTCCCTAACTCGGAGCTTCTGAAATTCTCCTGTCTTGCTGCTGGGGGTGTAAACTGGTTCAGCCATTTTGGCAAACCCTTGGAAAT
>NW_006935579.1:3718-4296 GCF_000298275.1 Orycteropus afer afer
ATCTACCTCTTTTCTACATTGACAACATACATCCTGGGGTAAAAAGCACTGAGGTGCAAGGTGAGAGTGATGCTGGCTGTGATGGTTAAGATTATGTGTCAGCCTGCCTGGCCTTGAGTCTCGATGGTTTGGCAATTACGCAGTGATGTAACTTGGCAATTATGTACTGATGTGGTCTGGCAGCTACGCGCTGCTGTGGTCCCCCTCCATTTTATTACCTGATGTGTTCACCCTCTGTTTTATTAGCTCATGTGGTCATCCTCCGCAGCAATACCTGAAATGGTCACCGTGCATTTTCAAATCATACCAATTTTCACATGGTCTTTGGAACTAACTCTGTTGATAAGTGGGGTGTGGTTGCAGTGCCCTCTTCTGGAGCCTGAAATGGTCACCGTGCATTTTCAAATCATACCGATTTTCACCTGGTCTTTGGAACTAACTCTGTTGATAAGTGGGGTGTGGTTGCAGTGCCCTCTTCTGGAGCCAGCAGGAATAGAAAATGGTCCTCTAAGGGTTAGGGCTTCTCTAGCTAAGTTTGCAAAATGTTGTTGATGGGTGCCACAGAGTGGGATTCAACT
>NW_006935580.1:0-586 GCF_000298275.1 Orycteropus afer afer
GCCAGACCACAGCTCCGTGTGTCTCCTTTTTTGGTATTTTCACACAAATTCTTCTGCTAGTTGGGGTTTAGTCCACTTTTGTATCCTTCCCTTCATGGCTCAGGTGTCTAAGATTATCTTCTGTGTCTGTGTTAATTGGTCTTCTTTTTCTTTGTTGAAGAGTGTCTGTGCAGTCCTTGTGCCTAGTTCGCCATCTTGCCGGAAATAGGGGCCAACAAATTCACTTTCCATGCAGCAGTTCACACACACTTTGTTTCATGACATTGATTACAATTTGCCATAATGCAACAGCTCCCCTCCCACTTCCTCCCAATAGTTACCTCTTCCTTGTGTCCATCCCAACATGCACTCCTGCCCCCTGAGCTGTCTCCCTGTGCATACACAGCTCTACTTTTTCCCATGATTGTTCTATCCATGGAGTATATCTACCTCAGGTAAATGTTCAACTCATATGCCTGTCTTTTGTTTGACTGGAAGCCACAGGTGTGGGTTCAATTCCAGACTTGAAGGGCAGCTAGGGGCCATAGTCTCAGTGGTTCCACCAGGCTGTGTCAGATCAGCAAAACTGGTCCCCACTTTTTTTTTT
>NW_006935580.1:2375-3245 GCF_000298275.1 Orycteropus afer afer
TAAATTCTAGAGATAAGTCCCTTGTCAGATATGTCATTGCCAAGTATTTTATCTAAATCTGTAGGTTTTCTTTTGATTCTTTTGGAGAAGTCTTTGGAAACACATAAAAATTTAATTTTTAGAAGGTCCCATTCATCTGGTTTCTCTTCTGCTGTTTGTGCATTTTGGGTTATGCTTGATAGTCTATTTATGCCATATATTGTTGTTGTTGTTATGTGCTGTATAGTAGGACTTGACTCATAGCGACCTCTCCTTGGGTTTCCAAGGCAGTATCACTACAGAAGTAGATTGCCCAACCTTCCTTCCGAGGAGTGGCTGGGGGCTTTGAACCACCAGCCTCCTGGTTAGCAGTCAAGTGCCTTAGGCACTATACTACCAGAGCTCCTGATGCCATATATTAGGGCCCCTAAATTTGTCCCTTGTTTTTCCTTGAGGAACTCTATAGTTTTAGGTTTCACATTTAAGTCTTTGATCCATCTGGAGTTAGTTTTTGTGTATGGTGCGATACACAGATCTTGTTTCATTTTTCTGAAAATGGATAGATACGCAGTTTTGCCAGCAACATTTATTAAACAAATAAATTCTCTTCCCCATTTAATGAATTTTGGCCCTTTGTGAAAGATCAGGTTGATGGATCTATTTCTGGGTTCTCAATTCTATTTCATTAGTCTATGTGTCTGTAATTATACCAATACCAGGCAGTTTTGACTACTGTGATGTATAGTTTTGAGATCCAACAGTGTGAGACCTCCTGGTTTGTTTTTCTTCTTCAATAGTACTTGCTTATCTGAGGTGTCTTTCCTTTCCAAATAAATTTAGTGATTGGTTTTTCCATATCCTTAAAGAATGTTGATGGGATCTGGATTGGGA
>NW_006935581.1:0-2902 GCF_000298275.1 Orycteropus afer afer
AAGAGAGTATGGAGGGATGGACACAGGGAAGAGGTAACTATGGGGAGGAAGTGGGAGGGGAGCTGTTGCATTGTGGTAAACTGTGGTCAGTGTCATGAGACAAAGTGTATGTGAACTGCTGTATGGAAAGTGAATTTGCTCTGTAAATCTTCACCCAAATCACAATTAAAAAAAAGAAAAAAGAAAAAAAAATGTTGTTGTTGTTAGGTACCGTCCAGTCAATTCTGACTCATAGCACCCCTTTAGAACAGAAGGGCATCATAGTGTTTCCCAGGCTTTTATCTTCACGGGAGCAGATTCCCAGCTCTTTCCTCCTGCAGAGCTGCTGGGTGGGTTTGAACTGTCAACCTTTCCATTAGAAGACAAGCACTTTAACTATTGCACCACCAGGGCTCCTTAAGTTAAAAAGCATACAAAGCTAAAAACTACTTTGTGCGGGGTTTTTCTTATGTACGGGGTAAAATTAATTATAAGAAGAAAGAAAATGATTAATACAAAATTTAAGATCATTGTTATCTCTTGGGAAAAAGATAAGAAGGTACCAAGTCTTACAAGGAGCCTCTAAGTTACCAAAAACCAAAACCAAACTCATTGCTGTCGAGTCGGATCCAACTCATAGCGACCCCTCCTTGGGTTTCTGAGGCAGTATTGCTACGGAAGTAGATTGCCCAACCTTCCTTCCGGAGAGTGGCTGGTGGATTTGAACCATCAGCCTTCTGGTTAGCAGTCAAGTGCCTTAGGCACTACACACCAGAGCTCCTCTATAAGGTATAGTGATGTTCTATTTCTTAAGCTGGATGATGGGGACAGAAGTGTTTGTTTAATACTATTACTTAAACTATGTTGTGGTTGTTGTCAGGTGCCATCAAGTCTGTTTCAACTCGTAGTGACTGTGCACAAGAGAATGAAACACTGCCCAGTCCTGCACCATTGTCACGACTACTGCTGAGCTTGAGCTCGCTGTTGCAGCCTGTGTCAATCTGTACACATATATATACTCCAACTATAATATATGTTTATACACCCCTTTGAGTGGATGGTTTATCTTACAATAAAATAAACATTCTTTCCATGTTCTTCCTTTTGAGCGTCATTTGATCCTTTGTCATTACTTTGTGAGACGGCAAGATTGGGGCCTTTACCCTCATTTTACAACTGGAGAAAGTGAGGCTCCGAAAGAGCCTGGTGACATAACGATTAAGTGCACAGCTGCTAACCAGAAGATTGGCAGTTTGAACCCACTTAGGGGATCCATGGGAGAAAAGACCTGGTGCTCTGCTTTGGTAAAGATTACAGCCAAGAAAACCCTGTGGGGTAGTTTGACTCTGTCTCATGGGATCCCTGTGAGTCAGAACCAACTTGACAGCATCTAACAACAACAGGGATTAAGTGGTTTACTCAAGCTCACCTGCCTACCTCCAGAGCCCTATCTCTCTCCCCTCATCCTACCTCTGTGCTCTGGTGTGAGTTCAAGGAAGCGATGAGATAGCAGAAAGAAAAAATAGGAATCTCTTCTTGGGTTTTGAATTTCAAAAACCTGTTGGAGCATTGGGCTACTAGCAAAAGCTCAGTAGTTCAAATCCATCACACACTCTGCAGGAGAAAGATTGACAGCTTTGGAAACACTATAAGGCAGTTCTACTCTGTCTTATAGGGTCACTATGAGTCAGAATCGACTTGATAGCACTGGGTTTTCGAGTTTAACTGTTGGAGAGGAGTGAAAAATCCCAGACCATGGAGAGATGGTCATGCTGTGTTTAAGCACTCGGCTGCTAACTGAAAGGTCGGTGGTTTGAACCACCAGCTGCTCTGTGGAATAAAAACCTGGTCGTTTGCTTCTATAAAGATTACAACAGCCTTGGAAACCCTATGGGGCAGTTCTACTCTCTCCTATAGGGTTGCTACAAGTCCGAATTGACTTGACAGCACACAACGATGCAACAACACAACAAATCTCACAGGGAGGGAGAACTCAGGGAAGCAGCCAGACCCCAGAGTATAAATGACTAGGTAGTTTGTGGGTTCATAAGACCTTGAATAGCCTCATCAAGTTTTGTAAGTTGATTTTGTATAGGAGAAGGCAAAAATAACCAAAAACAGGATGAAAAATGGCCACCTCGCCTGAGCATCTGTTGTTGTTATGTGCCGTCAAGTCAGACCTGACTCATAGCGACCCCTCCTTGGGTTTCTGAGGCAGTATCTCTACAGAAGTAGATTCCCCAGTCTTCCTTCCAAGGAGTGGCTGGTGAGTTTGAACTGCCAGACTTCTGGTTAGTAAGTGCCTTAGGTACTACACCACCACCGTTCCTAATAAGTTAATAAGGAGATATTATTGGGTAAAATTTTGTACTCCTAAATTTAAATGAGCTAGACAAATTTATTGAATAACTCAGCTAACAAAGTGATAGAAGAAATAGAAAATATAGTTTAATTTTCTTTAATCTTTTTTTTTAATTGTGATTTGGGTGAAAGTTTACAGAGCACATTCATTTTCCATACAGCAGTTCATACATATTTTGTTTCATGACATTGATTGCATAATGTAACAGCTCTCTTTCCACTTCCTCCCTGTGCTTACCTGTTCCTTGTGTCCTTCTTTCCTATGCATTCTTGTCTCCCTGTACAAATACAGCCCGTCTGAGCTCCCATGATTGACTGTTTTAAGGAGTGTACCTACCTGGTGTGATATATGCCTGAATATTGTTTGGCTGGAAGCCATGGGAATGAGCTCAATGCCAGGACTGAAGGGTGACTAGAGGCCATAGTCTCAGGGGTTTCACCAGTCTTTGTCAGACCTGGTCTTTTTTATGATTTTGAGGTTTTTTTTTTATTAGGATTTGGGTGAAGATTTACAGAGTAAATTCACTTTTCATACAGCAGTTCACATATACTTTGTCTCATG
>NW_006935582.1:0-552 GCF_000298275.1 Orycteropus afer afer
TTTGTTTGTTTGTTTTTTAGCATTTACCACTCTAACTAACTCACTAGAGACTGATAAAGCATGCAAGTCACTTAGGCTAGTAGGCATTTGCTAGACTATGGTAAACAACTTGAACCAACAAAGACAAGGATAAAGTAAAAACCTTGAAATTATTTCAGATGATTTAAGTTATGTAAATGCTGTAATCAAAACAAAATTCAAAATTTCTTACATTTTCAGCAGAATCCAGTAGTTCTATGGTATCACAAAATACTTTTAGCAAATTATCAATGAAAATGAGAATATGCTACACACTATCACAGATGCTGAGGATATAGCAGTGAACAAAATAGGACATCAATACCAAAAAACACCCTGCCTCTATGTGACACATTCTGATAGAGGAGACAGACAATAAAGAAATAGACAATATATAGTATGTTTGTGATAGTTGGAGCTGTGTGTCAACTTGGCTGGGCCCCAGTTCTGTGTGGTTGTTCCCATGATGGGATCAGATAACTGTGTTCTGAGTGGCCAGTCTGCCCAAGGGGAGTTTCCCTAGGGGTGTGGCCT
>NW_006935582.1:2202-2906 GCF_000298275.1 Orycteropus afer afer
CAGTCCATGAAAATTAGCCCTGGAAACCCTGTGGGGCAGTCCTACTCTTCCTAGAGGGTCACTGTAAGTTGGAATCAACTCTATTTCAAAGGGTAAGATTCAGTAGGGATATGAGGATAAAGCTTTTATTTACTTGTTTTGTTGGTTAGATAGTTTTAAAAGGATATACAGAAAAACTGATGAATCAGAAATAAGAACAACTTCTGGTACGATGCCCGTAAATAGGGGACAGAGGATGTGATTAGTACACAGTGAAATGCTGAAAAAGGCTGTGGTCAAGCCCAGTGATAAGTCAATGTGACTATCAGTAAAAGTCTAGAAGTTTAAAAGGAGTGACTGACCAGAAGGTTAGACTATAGTATATATGAGACTTTATGTACCTGAGATAATGATATGAATATAGGGCAAAGTTGGGAATAAACTAAAGTATTCCTGCAAAGCAATATTCTTCTGTCAACTATATCATCAACCTTAGCCCCAGGGTTACAGGTTAGGAGAGACAACTCAGGGACGCCCAAAATAGCAGGTGGGAAGAGCAGGACAAAGGGGATTAAAAGCCAAGAATCCAGAGAGAAGAGGAATCAGCCGAAGGGATTAGGTAAGGAGAGAAAACTCAGGCCCGCCCAGAGTAGCAGGCCAGAAGAGCAGGAGAAAGGGGATTAAAAGCCAGGAAGCCAGACAGAGGAACAGTCAGCCACAGGGAC
>NW_006935583.1:0-1219 GCF_000298275.1 Orycteropus afer afer
ATACCAAAATCTTTGGGACACAGCAAAAGAAGTGATCAGATGCCAATAAATAGCAATAAATGCACACATCAAAAAAGAAGAAAGAGCCAAAATCAACACTTTAAACCAACATCTCCAACAATTAGAAAACAGCAAAAAAAGCCTACAGTCACCAGAAGAAAGGAAATAATAAAGATTCGAGCAGAAATCAATGAAACAAAAAATAGAATGGCAATAGAAAAAATCAACAAGACCAGAAGTTGTTTTTTGAAAAGATCAATATAATTGACAAACCACTGGCAAATTTAACAAAAGAAAAGAGGGAGAGAATACAAATAACATGAATAAGAAACGAAATGGGTAATATCACAACAGAACCATCTGAAATAAAACGGATAGTATTAGGATACTATGAAGAACTGGACTCCAACAGATTTGAAAATCTCAATGAAATGGACAGATTTCTAGAAACACACCACCTACCTAAACTAACACAGACTGATGTTGAAACGTTGAACAGGCCCATCACAAAAGAAGAAATTGAACAGGTCATCAAAAAATTACCCACTAAAAAAAGTCGTGGGCAAGATGGTTTCACTGGTGAATTCCAGCAAACATTCAGAGAAGAACTGATACCAATCCTACATAAACTATTCCAAAACAGAAAAGAATGGAATCCTCATTTTATGAAGCAAGCATAACCTTGATACCAAAACCAGGCAAAGACATCTCTCAAAAGGAAAATGACAGACCAATATCCCTCATGAATATAGATGCAAAAATTTTCAACAAAATCCTAGCCAATAGACTCCAACAACATATCAAGAAAATCATTCATCGTGACCAAGTGGGATTCATATCAGGCATGTAAGGATGGTTCAACATTAGAAAAACAATCAGCGTCATCCACCACGTAAATAAAACAAAGGAGAAGGACCGCATGATCATATCAATTGATGCAGAAAAGGCATTTGATAAACTTCAACACCCATTCCTGATCAAAACTCTGAGCAAAATAGGAATAGAAGGGACATTCCTCAACATAATAAAGGGCATCTATGCAAAACCCACAGCCAACATTATTATCAATGGAGAAAGACTGAAACCATTCCGCTTGAGAACACCAACCAGACAAGGATGCCCTCTATCACCACTTCTATTCAACATTGTACTGGAAGTCCTAGCCAGGGCCATAAGGCAAGAAAGGGAAATCAAAGGCATCCAAATTGGTAAGGAAGAA
>NW_006935583.1:1754-2999 GCF_000298275.1 Orycteropus afer afer
AACTACATAAATGGAAGAACATCCCATGCTCGTGGATAGGAAGATTGAGCATTGTGAAAATGTCAGTTCTACCCAAAGCAATCTATACATTGAATGCAATCCCAATCCAGATCCCATCAACATTCTTTAGGGATATGGAAAAACCAATCATTAACTTCATATGGAAAGGAAAGAGACCTTGGATAAGCAAAGCACTATTGAAGAAGAAGAACAAAGTAGGAGGTCTCAAACTGCCGAATCTCAAAACCTACTATACAGCCACAGTAGTCAAAACTGCCTGGTATTGGTTTAATGACAGATACATAGACCAGTGGAATAGAATTGAGAACCCAGAAATAGATCCATTGACCTGTGTTCAGCTGATCTTTGACGGCCAAAATCCATTAAATGGGGAAGAAAATGTTTGTTTAATAAATGATGCTGGCAAAACTGGAGATCCATTTGCAGAAAAATAAAACAAGATTTGTACTTCACACTATACACAAAACCGAACTCCAGATGGATCAAAGACTTAAATGTGGAACCCAAAGCTATAGAGTTTCTCAAGGAAAAACTAGGGGCAAATTTAGGGGCCCTAATATATGGCATAAAAAGACTGTCAAGCATAACTCAAAATGCACAAACAGCAGAAGAGAAACCAGATGATTGGGACCTTCTAAAGATTAAATTTTTGTGTTCTTCCAAACACTTCTCCAAAAGAGTCAAAGAGAACCTAAAGATGGGGGAAAAAATTTGGTAATGACATATCTGACAAGGGACTTACTTCTAGAATTTATAGAAAACTCCAACACCAAAAAGACAATCCAATTAAAAACTGGGCAGAAGACATGAATAGACACTTCACCAAGGGGGATATTCAAGTGGCCAACAAACATATGAAGAAATCTTATGAAGAATAATAGCTAATGAGCTATTAGAGGGATGCAAATCAAAACAACAATGAGATACCATCTTGCTCCAGCACTAGTAGCAAAGTTCAATGAGACAGAAAATAACAAATGTTGGCAAGGATGTGGAGAGATTGGGACTCCCATACACTGCTGGTGGGACTGTAAAGTGGTACAACCATTGTGGAAAGCAGTATGGCGATTCCTTCAAAAGTTGGAACTAGAAATACCATTTGACACAGCTATTCCATTACTAGGTATATATCCTAAAGAAGTGAGAGCTATGACAAGAACAGACATATGCACACCCATGTTCATCGTGGCACTTTTTACAATAGCCAAAAGATGGAAACAACCT
>NW_006935584.1:0-717 GCF_000298275.1 Orycteropus afer afer
CACAGCCCACACAAAGAAACAAGATAAAGCAGGAGAAACAAGGGACCAGGACACAAACCCAAAACACAACCCCATGAATGATGCAGCATTGGAACTCCCTGATAAGGAATTCAAAAGAATCATACCTTCAATGGATTGAGAGACAGATAAAGGAAAACACTGACAAAATTGAGGAAAACACAGAGAAAACTGTAGAACAATTTTGGAAGACAATACAAGAACAAAATGACAAAATAAATGGAAAATTAGAAATGATACAAAATCTACACATAGAAGTCCAGAAGATTAATACTAAATTGTCAGAAATAGATAAGACTTTGAATGGGCAAAGGAGTAGAATTGAATCAATGGAAGACAGAATTAATGAGCTTGAACACAAATACCTCAATACTTCTTCAGAAAGCGATCAATCAGAAAAAAGATCAAAACAAAATGAAGAAAGGCTAAGGTTCATGTGGAATACCATCAAAAGGAATAACTTATATGCAATCAGAATTGTAGAACAAGAAGAGACAAATAAAACCACAGAAGAGAATTTTCCTGGTATGATGAAAGATGAGAACACATCCATTCAAGAAGTCCAACAAACCCCAAACAGCATAGACCCTAAAAGAAAATCACCAAAACACATCATCATCAAACTTACCAAAGCCAAAGACAAAGAAAGAATCCTGAAAGCAACATGGGAAAAACAAGAAGTTACCTACAAGGGCCAAC
>NW_006935584.1:1202-2407 GCF_000298275.1 Orycteropus afer afer
TTAACAATCCAACTGAAAAATGGGCAGAAGACATGAATAGATACTTCACCAAGGAGGACATTCAGATGGCCAGCAAATACATGAAGAGATGCTCATAATCAATGGCCATCAGAGAGCTGCAAATCAAAACAACAGTGAGATACCATCTCACCCCAGTACTGATGGCAAGGATCAGTGAGACAGAAAATAGCAAATGCTAACAGGGATGTGGAGAGATTGGGATTCTCATACACTGCTGGTGGGACTGTCAAATGATACAACTACTGTGGAAAGCAGTATGGTAATTCCTTAGAAAGCTGGAATTGGAGATACCATTTGACCCAATAATCCTATTACTAGGTATATATCTTAGAGAGGTAAGAGCCAGGACAGGAGCAGATATATACACACCCATGTTCATTGCAGTGCTATTTACAATAGCAAAAAGATGGAAACAACATATGTGCCCATCAGTGGAAGAGTGGATGACCAAGCTATGGTACATACACACAATGGAATGCTATGCAGCACCAAAAAAATAATGTAGAGTCTGCTAAACACTGAATAACATGGATGAACTTGGAAGACATGCTGAGTGAAATAAGTCAATCACAGAAGGACAAATATAGTATTAGTTTTTTGTTGTGGAGGGTCAAGGAAAGGAGGGAAACTTTCTTTGTTGGTTGCCAGGAGTGGGAGAGGAGGGAAAGGAACACTGCAAAAAAATAAATAAACAAATAAAAATGCATCAACCCATGTCACTTTAGTTTTGCATATTTCACTCTACAGAAATTATATTTCAATAAAATGCACTAAATAAAAAAGACAGGAAAGGAAGAAAAGGCAAAAATTGATGTCAGAGTGACTCTGAAAGTTGCTCTTGAATGGAGATAGCTAAAGCAAATGGAAGAAATGACCAGATAAAAGATCTGAACAGTACATTTCAAAGAGCAGCTTGAGAAGACAAAGTCAATTGTTAAAATGAAATGTGTAAAGACTTGGAGTTAGAAAACCAAAAGGGAAGAGCACGCTCAGCATTTCTCAAGCTGATAGAACTGAAAAAAAATTCAAGTCTCAACTTGCATTATTTAAAGATTCTATGAGCAAAATATTGAATGATGCAGGAAACATCAAAAGAAGATAGAAGGAATACACAGTCACTGTACCTAAAAGAATTGATCAATGTTCATCTATCCCAGGAGGTGGCATATAATCAAGAACCAATG
>NW_006935585.1:0-2845 GCF_000298275.1 Orycteropus afer afer
ACTATGGGGAGGAAGTGGGAGGGGAGCTGCTGCATTGTAAATTTTGGTCAATGACATGAGACAAAGTATATGTGAACTGCTGTATGAAAAGAGAATTTACTCTGTAAATCTTCACCCAAATCCTAATAAAAAAAAAAAAAATCTCTTAACTGGACAAATATACAACATCATAATAAATGGAGAAAAAAAATAAGTTTTTAAGTATTTCATTTTGCTTGGATCCACAATCACCACCCATGGAAGTGGCACAAGAAAAAAAGTTTAAAGAGCAAAGATGTCACTTGAAGACAAAGGTTTTCCTGATTCAAGCTATGGTATTTTCAATAGCCTCATATGCATGTGAAAGCTGGACAAAGAATGAGGAAAACAGAAGAAGAATTGATGCCTTTGAATTATGGTGTTGGTGAAGAATATTGAAAATATAATGGACTACCAGAACAAACAAATCTGTCTTGGAGGAAGTGCAGCTGGAATGTGAAGTGAAACAAGAACGTCCAGACTTCATCTCTCATACTTTGATCATCCCTGGAGAAGGATATCATGCTTGGTAGAGTAGATAGCCAGTGGAAAAAGGGAAGACCCTCAATGAGACGAATTGACACAGTGGCTGCAAGAATGGGCTCAAACTCAGCAATGGTCATGAGGATGGTGGAGGACTGGGCAGTGTTTCATTCTGTTGTACATGGTGTCACTATGAGTTGAAACCAACTTGACAACAACTAACAACAACATGTGTCTTTATTGAACCAGTACCAAGCTATCTTGATTACTATGGCTGAATAGTAAGTTTTGAGATTGGGAAGTGTGAGACTTCCTACTCTGTTCTTCTTCAATATTGCTTTAGATATTCAGGGATTCCTTCCTTTCCATATGAAGTTGGGGATTAGTTTTTCCATTTCATTGAAGAATGTTGATGGGATTTGGTTCAGGATTGCATTATATCTAGGGATTGTTTTCAGTAGTATTGACATTTTCACAATGTTAATTCTTTCAATCCATGAGCCTGGAAAACTTTTGCAGTAGTGTTTTATAGTTTTTTTGTATAAGTCTTAAGTCACTGGTTAGATACAAATGGTATTGATTTCTTTGTTTCCTTTTCAGAGTCCTAGTTAGTGTAGAGGATTTTTTGTGTTTTGATCTTGTACCCTGCCACTTTGCTGAATCTATTAACTCAAACTCATTGCCGTTGAGTCAGATTCAACTCATAGCAACCCCTCCTTTGGTTTCCGAGGCAGTATCTCTATGGAAATAGATTGCCCAGTCTTCCTTCCAAGGAGTGGCTGGTGGGTTTGAACAGCTAGCCTTCTGGTTAGCAGTCAAGAGCCTTAGGCACTATGCCACCAGAGCTCCCATCTATTACTTCCAGTAAATTTCTTGTAAAGTCTGGGATTTTCTATGTATAAGATTAGGTCAGCTGAGAATAAGGATAGTTTTACTGCTTCCTTTCCAATTTAGATATGTTTTATTTCCCTTTCTTGCCTTATTGCTCTAGCTAAGGCCTTTCAGTACAATAATAAATAAGAGTGATGATAAAGTGCCTACTTGGCTCATTCCTATTGTAAGGGAAATGCTATCAATCTTCCTCCCGTTGAAGATAATGTTGACTAGTGGTTTTGTCATACTATTTTCAATAGTCATGGTGTTTTCAATAGCCTCATATGTATATGAAAGCTGGATAATAGATAAGGAAGACCAAAGTAGAACTGATGCATTTGAATTATGGCATTGATGAAGAATATTGAAAATACCATGGACTGCCAGAAGAATGAACAAATTTGTCTTCAAAGTATAGTTGAACGCTCCTTAGAAGTGAGAATGGCCAGATTTCCTCTCTCATATGTTGGTCATGTTTTCAAAAGGGTTCAGTCCCTGGAGAAAGATATCATGCTTGGGAAAGTGGAGGGTCAGAGAAAGAGGGGAAAACTCTCAATGAGATGTATTGACACAGAGGCTGCAAGGATGGGCTCAAGCCTAACAACAATTGTGAGGATGGTACAGGACTGGAAAGTTTCATTCTGTTGTCACAGTATCATTGAGTCAGAACTGCCTTGATGGCACCTAACAATAACAGTACTGGTGTTATGTTGAGGGATGTCCCTTCTGTTTCTATTTTGCTGAGAGGTTTATTATTATGATGATGATGATGATGATGATGATGAAAGGATGCTGGATTTCATCAAATGCCTTTTCTTCATTGATTGAGTTGCTCACATGATCTTTTCCTTGGTTTTCATTTATGTGGTGAATTATATTGATTGATTTTCTATTCTGTTGGGTAGAATTTTGTGGAGGATGTCTGCATCTGTATTCATGAAGTATATTGGTCTGTAATTTTCTTTTTTAGTGATGCCTTTGCCTAGCTTTTGTATCAGGATTAAGTTGGTTTCATAGAATGAATTAGGAAGTATTCCTTCTTTTTCTATGTTCTGGAATAGTTTGAGTAGAATTGGTGTTAATTCTTCTCTGAATGTTGGTAGAATTCTCCAATGAAGCCATTTGATCCAAGGCTTCCATTTTTGTTTTCGAGTTGTTGGGTTTGTTTGTTTTTTTTAATGACATCTTCAATTTCTTATTTCGTTATGGATCTCTTCAAATTTTCTGCTTCTCTTTGTATTAATTTATGTAGGTCAGCCCCAGGGAGAGACAACGCAGGGACACCCAGAGTAGCAGGCCGGAAGAACAGGAGAAAGGGGATAAAAACCTTGAACCTGTACAGAAGAGCAGTCAGCCCCAGGGTTACAGGTGAGGAGAGACAACTCAGGGACTCCCAGAGTAGCAGGCGGGAAGAGCAGGAGAAAGGGGATAAAAGCCTTGAACCCGGACAGAAGAGCAGTCAGCCCCAGGG
>NW_006935586.1:0-502 GCF_000298275.1 Orycteropus afer afer
GACAAAAATAGACTAAAAGTCAAAGGTTGGAAAAAGATATATTAAGCAAATGGTAACTGTAAGAGAGCAGGAGTGGCAATATTAATTTCTGATCAAATTGACTTTTGGGCAAAAACCACCATACAAGACAAGGAAGGGCATTACATAATGATTAAAGGATCAATTGAACAAGAAGATATAACCATAATAAATATATATGGACCCAATGAAAGAGCCCACAATTACATAAACCAGACTTTAAAAGAGTTGAAAAGCGAAATAGATGACTCCACAGTCATAGTGGGAGACTTTCATTGAAAGATAGAACAACTGGAAAGAAACTCAACAAAGATACAAAAGAGCTAAACAATACAATCCACCACTTGGCCTTATAGACATCTACAGATCACTTCACCCAACAGCAGCAAAATATATATTCTTCTCCAGTGCACATGGAACATTTTCCATGACAGACCATATGTTAGGCCATAAAGCAAGCCTTAATAAATTTAAAAACATTGAA
>NW_006935586.1:2030-2901 GCF_000298275.1 Orycteropus afer afer
GGGTTTGAACCGCCATCTTTCTGGTTAGCAGTCAAGTGCCTTAGGCACTACACTACCAGAGCTCCCACTATTTACTATAGCTACCAAAATAAATAAATAAATAAAATACCTGGGAATAAATCTTACCAGGGACACAGAAGCCCTGATTAAAGAAAACTATAAAAAACTACTTCAAGAAACCATAAGAGATCTACATAAATGGAAGAACATCCCTTGTTCCTGATAGGAAGATTGGATATTGTGATAATGTTAATTCTACCCAAAGCAATTTATACATTCAATGGAATCCCAATCCAGATCCCATCAACATTTTTTAAGGATATGGAAAAACCAATCATTAACTTTATTTGGAAAGGAAAGAGACCCTGGATAAGCAAAGCACTATTGAAGAAGAAGAACAAAGTAGGAGGTCTCACAGTGCCAGATCTCAAAACCTATTATATAGCCATAGTAGTCAAAACTGCCTGGTATTGATACAATGACAGACACGTAGACCAATGGAATAGAATTGACAACCCAGAAATAGATCCATCGACCTATGATCAGCTGATCTTTGACAAAGGCCCGAAATCCATTAAATGGGGAAGAGAATGTTTAATAAATGGTGCTGACAAAACTGGATATCCATTTGCAGAAAAATAAAACAATATCTGTACCTCACATCATACACAAAAACAAACTGCAGATGGATCAAAGACAAATGTGAAACCTAAAACTATAAAGTTCCCAAGGAAAAATTAGGGGCAAATTTAGGGCCCTAATATATGGCATAAATATGTTATCAAGTATAACCCAAAATTCACAAACAGCAGAAGAGAAACTAGATGATTGGTACCTTCTAAAAATTAAATTTTTATGTGCTTCCAAAGAC
>NW_006935587.1:0-1162 GCF_000298275.1 Orycteropus afer afer
GTAAACAGGGAACCAGAGACACCAACCGACAAATAAGGACAACTATAAACCAAAAAGAGGGGAAAAAAAATCTGTGTCGTTACAGAACTTCTAAATGGTAGGGAAGTCAAGACAACTACAAGATAGAACAGACTGTTCTAAACTTGGGAAGAAAACTATAAATCACAGGGTAACCTCAAAGATAAACCTTCACATCAAAATAAAAAAGAGGACCAGCATAAATATTGAGCAAATACTAAAACAATAGCAATGAAGGAAGTGATAACATGCATGATTCATAAACAAAATGAGCTCAACATAGAAAATTATATGGAACAAAGAAATCGACACCACGAAAAAGCACATGACAAAAATGACAGCAACAAATTCATATTTGCCGATAATTACATACCTGGCAAGAGACTTATCTCTAAGATTGATGGAAAACTCCAATGCCTCAACACCAAAGGAATTAACAGTCCAATTGAAAAATGGGCAGAAGACACGAATAGACAATTCCCCAAGGAGGATATTCAGGTGGTCAGCTAATATATGAAAAGATGCTCACAATCATTGGCTATCAGAGAGATGTAAGTCAAAACAACAATGAGATATACCATCTCACCCCAGCACTGATGGCAAGGTTCAATGAGACAGAAAATAACAAATGCCGGTAGGGATGTGGAGAGATTGGGACTCTCATACACTGCTTGTGTGACTGTGAAGTGATACAACCACTGAGGTAAGCAATATGGTGATTCCTTAGAAAGTTGGAACGGGAGATACCATTTGACCCAGTAATCCCATTACTAAGTAAATATCTTAAAGAGGTGAGAGCCAGGATAAGAACAGGTACATGCATGCTCATGTTCATCACAGCACTATTTACAACAGCAAAAAGATGGAAACAACCTACGTGCCCATCAGCGGAAGAGTAGATGACCAAACTAAGGTACATACACATACTGGAATGCTATGCATCACTAAAGAATAATGTAGAGTCTGCAACACACCGCATAATATGGATGAACTTGGAGGACATTATGCTGAGTGAAATAAGTCAATCACAGAAGGACAGATATAGTATTAGTTCGTTGTTGTGGAGGGTCAAGGAAATGTTTATATATGGAGGGAAACTTTCTTTGTTGGTTGTCAGGGGTGGGAGAAGAGGGGAGGGAACACT
>NW_006935587.1:2342-2920 GCF_000298275.1 Orycteropus afer afer
CTGGGCAATCCTACTTCCGTAGTGATACTGCCTTGGAAACCCAAGGAGGGGTCGCTATGAGTCGGGGCTGACTCGACGGCAAACACCACCACCACCACCACCACCACCAAAGAAGAGTTGATGCTTTTTAGTTGTGGTGTTGGTGAAGAATACTGAAAATATCATGGACTGCCTAAAGAATGAGCAAATCTGTCCTGGACGAAGTACAACCAGAATGCTCCTTGGCAGTGAGAATGGCCAGACTTACATTATGCCATTACATTACATCATTGCATAACTGCCAAATTACATGATTACAAAACTTCCGTGTCACTTACTTTGGTCATGTGGTCAGAAGGGACCATTCCCTGGAGATGGGTATCATGCTTGTTAAAGTAGGTCATCAGTGAAAAGGGGGAAGACGTTCAACAAGATGGACTGACACAGCGGCTGCAATGATGGGCTCAAGTATAGCAAGGATTGTGAGGATGGTGCACGACTGGGCAGTGTTTTGTTCTGTTGTACGAAGGGTCACTATGAGTCAGAGCTGACTCAACGGCACCTAACAACAATTGTGAAGAATACAGGCCGATAAAAGG
>NW_006935588.1:0-822 GCF_000298275.1 Orycteropus afer afer
AGATTATTTGCTCAGCATACAGATTGAATAAGTGTGGTGAAAGGATACAACCCTGATGTATACCCTTCCTGATTTTAAACCACGCATCTTGTTCTGTGTTTGAACAACGGCCTCTTGGTCCATGTACAGGTTTCTCATGAGCACAATTAAGTGTTCTGGAATTCCCATTCTTTGCAATATTATCCATAATTTGTTATTATCCACACAGTCAAATGCCACTTAGCCATTAGAGAGATGCAAATCAAAACAACAATGAGATATCATCTCACCCCAGCCCTAATGTCAAAGTTCAAAGAAACAGACAATAATAAATGCTGATTAAAGTGTGGAGAGTTTGAAAGCCTCATAAATTGTTGGTAGAATTGTAAAATAATGCAACCTACATGGAAAATGTTATGGCACTTCCTTTAAAAGCTGGAAATAGAATGTGCATCCAAAGGCTTCTCCAAAAGATTCCAAAGAGAACCCACAGATTGGGAAAAAATATTTGGCGATGACATATCGAACAAGGGCCTTATTTCTAGAATTTATAGAAAACTCCAACACCTCAACAACAAAAAGACAAATAATCCAATTAAAACATGGACAGAAGACATGAATAGACACTTCACCAAAAGCAGCCAACATATGTATGAAGAAATGCTCATGATCATTAGCCATTAGAAAGATGCAAATCAAAACAATGAGATACCATCTTGCCCCAGCACTAGCAGCAAAGTTAAACAAGACAGAAAATAACAAATACTGGTGAGGATGTGGAGAGATTGGGACTCTCATACACTGCTGGTGGGACTGCCAAATGGTACAACCACTGTGGAAAGC
>NW_006935588.1:2502-3317 GCF_000298275.1 Orycteropus afer afer
TTATTCCTGAGGAGGCTTTTGTGATTGTTTTAATGACCACCTGTTGTCCTTGAGCATGTAGAGGAGTAAAACTTTAACTTTGTAGAGAATAAGCTAATTGTACGGATTCCAAGACTAATGATGGAATCATGTATAAACATATAAATAAAGCAAAACAAAGGCATCAGGGGTCGCTCTCAGAATATGCAGGGCATCCAGCAGGCCCCTGTTCCTTTTA
This sequence comes from Orycteropus afer afer, assembly GCF_000298275.1. Taxonomy (NCBI): domain Eukaryota; kingdom Metazoa; phylum Chordata; class Mammalia; order Tubulidentata; family Orycteropodidae; genus Orycteropus; species Orycteropus afer. Next base: position 2,720 of record NW_006935588.1, read on the forward strand.
AAAAACTATTAATTCTTTCATGGCACTTCATTTCATGACTTGTGCGGTTTTGCTGGACGTGGCACACCATGCAATCCTCAGCCTATATGACCATGAGACCAGAAGAAATATATGGTGCCCAGGTACCACTGTCAACCACTCAGGGGGGGATCTCTGTAGGAGATCCTGGATAGAGTGGGAGAACAATGTGGACAAAACTCAAAATCATTTGGAAAAAAATAAAAAGGGACCAGGTTTGCTGGTCTGATAGAGCCTGGTGGAACCACTGAGACTATGGCCTCTAGCTGCCCTTCAGGTCTGGAATTGAACCCATACCTGAGGCTTCCAGCCAAACTAAAGACAGGCATATGAGGTGAACATTTACATTAGGTAGATACACTCCTTGGAGAGAACAATCATGGGAGAATAGAAGAGCTGTGTATGCACAGGGACACAGCTCAAGGGGCAGGAGTGCATGGAGGGAAGGACACAGGGAAGAGACAACTATGGGGAGGAAGTGGGAGGGGAGCTATTGCATTATGGTAAACTGTAGTCAATGTCATGAGACAAAGTATATGTGAACTGCTGTATGGAAAGTGAATTTGCTCTGTAAACTTTC
>NW_006935589.1:0-915 GCF_000298275.1 Orycteropus afer afer
CTGGTTTTTGTGTTTCTCTAGAGAACCCAATCCAACACAGTGCCTAAGGCATTTGACTGCTAACCCGAAGGCTGGAGGTTCAAACCCACCAGCCAGTCCTCGGAAGGAAGGTTAGGCAATCTACTTTTGTAGTGATACTGCCTCAGAAACCAAGGAGGGGTCGCTATGAGCCAGATCTGACTTGATGGCAGTGAGTTTGGTTTGTTTGGTTTAAGACAACAAGAGCTCTGCTGGTGCAGTGCCTAAGGCATTTGACTGCTAACCAGAAGGTTGGGGATTCACACCCACTGGCAGCTCCATGGAGGGAGGATGGGGCAATCTACTTCCGTAAAGATTTACCACCTTGGAATTGACTTAATACCAGGGAGTTTTGAAGGCAAAAGGGGCAAAAACACTAAAATTCCCATGTCTTCAGCCTTTCACCCATCCCTGCTATCTAAGGAGAATTCAGTATTTGCAATGAAGCCTAGGACTCCTATTTGTGCTGATTGGTATAACAGATAAATGGGAGATGCGGGAGATGTGTGGGATTTTAACTGAATTACATTAAGAAAGGCACTGGTCGGCTGGGAAGATATTTAGAGAAAGCAAGGACTCAAATATTTTGTTAGTGTTAGTAGCCAAAAATTGTGATTGAAAATAGTAATGGTGCTAGATGAGATTTTTGAAAAAAGAAATGTGATAACAATTTTTAGAATTCTTACTGTTGTTATTGTTGTTAGGTGCTATTGAATCATTTCTGACTCTTAGCGACCCCATACACAGCAGAATGAAACACCGCCCAATCCTGCACCAGCTCCATGATCCTTGCTATACTTGAGCCCATTGTTGCAGCCACCACATCATTCCGTCTCATTGAAGGCCTTTCCCTCTTTCATCAACCCTCCACCTTACCAAGCATGACATCCTTCTCCA
>NW_006935589.1:3390-3838 GCF_000298275.1 Orycteropus afer afer
AAGGCCAAATTTTCCAACTACCAGTGATTCTTCTTTGTTTCCAACCTTTGCATACCAGTCACCAGAGATAATTAACACATCCTGATTGCATGTCTGGTCAATTTCAGACTGCAAAAGTTGATAAAAATCTTTAATTTCCTCATCTTTGGCTTTGGTGGTTGGTGCATAAATTTGAATAATAATAGTATTAATGGGTCTTCCTTGTAGGCATATGGATATTATCCTATCACTGACAGCATTGTACTTCAGGACAGATCTTGAAACATCCTTTATGGTGATGAATGCCTTGCCATTCCTCTTCAAACTGTCATTCCTGGCATAGTAGATCATATGGTTGTCTGATTCAAAATTGGCAAACCAGTCCATTTCAGCTCACTAATGCCTAGGATATCAATCTTTATGTGTTCCATTTCATTTTTGACAACTTCCAATTTTCCTAGATTCATAC
>NW_006935590.1:0-775 GCF_000298275.1 Orycteropus afer afer
TCCCAGGTGTGTAGTAGAACTGACAAGGGGCAAGGTTGTAGTCACTTCTTGGTCACAGCCAGCTACCCAGAGGGACCAAGTAGTTGAACCTGTGGTCTAGGGACCATAGTAGCAGGAGACATCAAGCTCAATTGGCATAAGATACTACAAAAACAATGTTACACCTCCTACTTTGGCAAGTAGTGACTGAGATCTTAAAAGCTTGCAAGCTGCCATCTAGATGCAATGATGGGTCTCTCCTCATCCAGAGCAAAGAAGAATTAAGAAAACTAAAGATTCATGGAAACAATTAGTCATAGCGACTGGTACACCATGCTATCCTTAGCCCCTATGACTATGAGACCAGAAGAACTAGATGGTGCCTGGCTACCACTGTCAACCTTTTGGAAGGGGATCTATGTAGGAGATCCTGGATAGAGAGGGAGAACAATGTGGAACAAAACGAAAAATCATTTGGAGAAAAAAAAAAGGGGTGGCAGTTTTGCTGGTCCGATAGAGCCTGGTGGGACCACTGAGACTATGGGTTCTAGCTGCCCTTCAGGTCTGGAATTGAACCCACACCTGTGGCTTCCAGACAAACATAAGACAGGCATATGAGTTGGAAATTTACCTGAGGTGGATACACTCCTTGGAGAGAACAATCATGGAAGAAAGAAGGGCTGTTTATGCACAGGGAGACAGCTCAGGGGGTAGGAATACATGGAGAGATGGACAGAGGGAAGAGGTAACTTTCAGGAGGAAGTGGGAGGGGAGCTGTTGGATTGTGGTAAATTGT
>NW_006935590.1:3190-3848 GCF_000298275.1 Orycteropus afer afer
CTTGAAGTTAAAGACAATTAAAATAAGTCCACGAGAGCCAATATATGACCTTGAATATATCCCTCCTGAATTGAGAAACCATCTAAAGAATAGATTTGATGCATTGAACACCAATGACCAAAAACTAGAGGTCATTTGGTTGTGAGATGATAAAAACATCATCCATGAGGGGAGTTCTGGTAAGATGGCAGACTAGGCAGAAAGACTGCACAGGCCCTCTTCAACAAAGAAAAGGGAAATCAATTAACACAGACATGGAAGATAATTCTGGACCCCTGAGCCTTGAAGGGAAGGATATAGAAGTGGACTAAATCCTAACTAGCTGAAGAATTTGCATGAAAATACCAGAAAAGGAGATAGACGGAGCTACGGACTGGCAGCAATCCTGAGCGATCCTGACAGCATGGCACAGACAGCTTAGAGAGTCCCGAGTGGTGGTAGGACCTAAAAATTAACCTAAAAATCAGTCCTGATAGCCAGGGACTGCATGGAGGACTGCTCTGGTGGCTGGGGAATAAATGGAGAAGGTGAAGAGAAAGGCAGGCTGAGCTGTGGACTTTTGCTGGTATGGAGGGAATCGCCATTTTGAATGTTACAAGCGGCTTGACCATTTTGGATATTTAAAGAGACAGTGCTCTCTGAGATTCCAGGGGCTTAA
>NW_006935591.1:0-609 GCF_000298275.1 Orycteropus afer afer
GATGGTCTGCTAAAGGACTAACAGATCTGTCCTGGAAGAAGTACAGCCAGAATGCTCCTTGGAAGCAAGAGTGGCCAGACTTTGTCTCACCTACATTGGTCATGTGCTCAGAAGGAATCATTTCCTAGAAAAGGATATCATGCTTGGTAAAGTGGAAGGTCAACAAAGAAGGGGAAGGTCTTCAACAAGATGGATAGACACAGTGGCAGCAATGATGGGCTCAGGTATAGCAAGGATTGTAAGGCTGGCACAAGACTAGGCAGTGTTTTGTTCTGTTGTGTGTAGGGTCTCCATGAGTCAGAGACAACTCGATGGCACCTAACAACAACAGTAACAGGTAATTTCAGGCTAGGCTGAGAACTTTAGATTAGGGAGGATTTCTTGCCACGTGGAAGCAATAGGAATTGGGGAAAGGAAAAGAGAAAGGGCTTCCAAGAGGAAGTCACAGCATTTTCAGAAACCCAGTGATGGAAAAGCATGTTCAAGAAGCAGAATGTCATTGAATATGACAGAACAGCAAAAGAGACTGGGTATTATAAAAGACGTAAACTATTTTAAGAATTTTAGAATTTATATTGGTGACAAAGAGAAGTCTTTGAAGGGCTTTAT
>NW_006935591.1:2489-3133 GCF_000298275.1 Orycteropus afer afer
AGGTTTTGGTGAAGCTTATAGACTAAGAAAAACTGGGAAGAAGAATGGGGCCATCCACTTCTGAAAAAATTGGCCACTGAAAACCTTATAAATAGCAGTGAAACATTGTCTGATATATTCCTGTAAAATTTTATGAATAGCTATAAAATACTATTTGATACAGTGCAGAAAGATGAGCCCCTTCAGTTGAAAGGCACTCAAAATACAACTGGGAAATAGCTGCCTCCTCAAACTAGAGTCAACCTTACTGACGTGGAGAAAATGATGAAATAAAGGAGCTGAACAAAAGATTTCAAAGGGCAGTTCAAGAAAACAAAGTAAAGTATTATAATGAGATATGCAAGGACTTGGAATTACAAAAACAAAAGGGAAGAACACCTTCAGTATTTCTCAAGTTGAAAGAACTAAGGAAAATATTCAAGCATCTAGTGGCAATATTGAAAGATTCTATGGACATAATATTGAAAGATACGGGAAGCATCAAATGAAGATGGAAGGAATAGACCTGTAAAAAGAAAACTATAAAAGACTACTTCAAGAAACCATAACAGATCTACATAAATGGAAAAGCATACCATGCTCATGGATAAGAAGATTGAACATTGTGAAAATGTCAATTCTACCCAAAGCAATCTATACATTCA
>NW_006935592.1:0-1935 GCF_000298275.1 Orycteropus afer afer
GGGGGGGGGAGGCAGGGGCTACATCATGTTGGGCCTGGTAGACCATGGCAAGTAGATGGAATCTTATTTCCAGTGTGGTGGGGAACAACTGGAGGTTTTTCAGCAGAGAAGACATAGTCTGATCCCTTGCATGGAAAATGGATTTTGGGGGATAAGAGTGACAGCAGAAGACTAGTTAGAGTGGTGCAGGCAACAGATAATGGTGTCTTGAACTTGGCAGGGTGGAGTGTGGGCAGCAGTGCATTGATATATTTATTGAATGCTTCCAGAGTCTTAGCTTCTCTTTTTTCTCCTTTTGGACCTTTATCTCCAGCACATCACATGCTGAATTTTGAGCTCTCTGAAGACACATATTACGTATAATTTATCTATTTCCAAAACCTAGCTCAGTGTCTAGAATCTTGTGATCTCTCAAGTAATGTCTATTGAGTGTAATTGAAATGTTGAGTTGAATTCAAAACTTCTACCTCAGATTCTCAAGAAAAAACTTGTCATCAGGCCCAGCCAATTTGAATATACTTACATTTTGTGGGCGCTCTGGTAGCATAGTGGCTAAAGCACTTGACTGCTCACCAGAAGGCTAGCGGTTCAAACCCACCAGCCACTCCTCGGAAGGAAGGTTGGGCAATCCTACTTACATAGTGATACTGCCTCAAAAACCCAAGGAGGGGTCGCTATGAGTCGGGGCCGACTCGACGGCACATAACAACAACAACAACAACATTTTTTAAAAAGTATTCAAACAATTTCTTTTCAAGGTGTTGAGGTTTACCATCAGCCCATCACAGATAAAATAGAACTGCTTAATATAAACAAAATTAGAAAAAGAATTGGTTAAAAATTCTTGCTTGTCTCAGTCATCTGCTATTAGTTTTCCGCCCCAAGCATGAAAAAGGTGATTGAACAAAAAATATTTTTGTCATCTCTGGTAATGGTCTTCATAATGCCCAAGATTAAATTTATCTCCTCATATTATGCCATAAAAAGAGTTTAACTGCTTTTTCCCTTAAAAGTAAGTTTATTAAATCAGTTTTGACCAAATATTGTGTCTTGAATCATTTGTTGTTGTTAGGTGCCATTGAGTCGCTTCCAACTCATAGTGACCCCATGCACAGCAGAACAAAACACTGCCTGATCATGTGCCAGCTCCATGATCCTTGCTATACTTGAGCCCATTGTTGCAGCCACCGTGTCGGTCCATCTTGTCGAAAGCCTTCCCCTCCTTTGTCGACCCTCCACCTTACCAAGCATGACATCCTTCTCCAGGGAATGGCCTCTTCTGACAACATAACCAAAGTAGGTAAGACGAAGTCTGGCCATCCTCACTTCCAAGGAGCATCTCTGCTGCACTTCCTCCAGGACAGATCTGTTAGCTCTTTTGGCAGTCCATGGTGCCTTCAGCATTCTTCGCCAGCACCACAACTCAAAAGCATCAACTCTTCTTAGGTCTTCCTTATTCATTGTCCAGCTCTCATATGCATACAAGGCGATTGGAAATATCATGGCCTGTGTCAGGCACACCTTACTCCTCAAGGAGACATCCTTGTTCCTCAGCACTTGAAAGAGTTCCTTCGCAGCCGACCTGTCCTGTGCCACACATCATCTAATGTCCTAACTGCTGCTTCCGTTGGCCTCAATTGTAGATCCAAGCAATGTGAATTCTTTGACAACTTCAATCTTTTCTCCATTTATCATGATGCTGCTTATTGGTCCAGTTGTGAGGATTTTTGTCCTCTTTATAAATTGAGATGTAATCCATACTGCAGACTGTGTTCCTCAATCTTCATCAGTAAGTTCCTCAAGTCATCCTCACTTTCAGCAAGCAAAGTTGTATGTATCATCAGCGTATCTCAGGTTGTTAATGATTCTTCCTCCAATCCTGATGCCATGTTTTTCTTCATGTAGTCCAGCTTCTCAGATTATTTGCTCAGCATA
>NW_006935592.1:2420-2969 GCF_000298275.1 Orycteropus afer afer
CTTGTGTGCAATATTAATGATATTGTTCGATAATTTCCACTTTCTGTGGGATCACCTTTCTTTGGAATGGGTACAAATATGGAACTCTTCCAGTCAGTTGGCCAGGTAGCTCTCTTCCAAATCTCTTGGCATAACCAAGTGTGTGCCTCCAGTGCGGCATCTATTTGTTGAAATATCTCAATGGGTATTCTGTCAATTCCTGGAGCCTTGTTCTTTGCCAATTCCTTCATTGCATCTTTGACTTCCTCCTTCAGTACCATTGGTTCTAGATCATATGCCACCTCCTGAACTGGATGAAGATCAAGCAATTCTTTTTGGTACAGTGACTTTGTGTATTGCTTCCATCTTCTTTTGATGTTTCCTGCATCATTCAATGTTTTGCCCTTAGAATCTTTCAATATTGCAACTCGAGGCTTAATTTTCTTCTTCAATTTTTCAGCTTGAGGAATGCTGAGTGTGTTCTTCCCTTTTGGTTTTCTAACTCGGAGTCTTTGCACATATCATTATAGTAATTGGCTTTGTCTTCTCGAGCTGCTCTTTGAAATCTTC
>NW_006935593.1:0-1400 GCF_000298275.1 Orycteropus afer afer
CAAGATCTGTCCTGAAGTACAATGCTGTCAGTGATAGGATAAAATGCATACGCCTACAAGGAAGACCCATTAATACTATTATTATTCACATTTACACACCAACCACCAAAGCCAAATATGAAGAAATTGAAGATTTTTATCAACTTCTGCAGTCTGAAATTGACCAACATGCAATCAAGATGTGTTAATTATCACTGATGATTGGAATTCAAAAGTTGGAAATGAAGAAGAATCACTGGTAATTGGAAATTTTGGCCTCAGTGACAGAAATAACACTGGAGATCGCATGATAGAATTTTGCAAGACCAATGACTTACTCACTGCAAATACCTTTTTTCAACAACACAAACGTTGGCTATACACATGGACTTTGCCAGATGGAGTACACAGGAATCAGACTGACTACATCTGTGGCAAAAGGAGATGGAAAAGCTCAGTATCTTCAGCCAAAACAAGGCCAGGAGCTGATTGTGGAACAGACCATCAACTACTCATATGCAAGTTCAACTTGAAGTTGAAGACAATTAGAGCAAGTCCACGAGAGCCAACATATGACCTTGTGTGATAGGTGGAGCTGTGTATCAACTTGGCTGGACCACAATTCTGTGTGGTTTAAATGATTGTGATGCAGGTTGTTCCCACAATGGCATCAAATGTATATGTTTTGAGCATCCAATCCGTTGAAAGGGACTTTCCCTAGTGATGTGGCCTGTTTCCATTATATTTGTGGACATCCTGGGAAAAGAGACACTCTTCTATGGATCAGGATTGTGTTGTACTGCCTACAACTTTCCGTGAGTGAACAATCCACAATTCAGCCTGGAAATCTTGGATTTGTCATTACTTGGAATCAACAGCCAGAATACTGCCTGCCAACCTTGTGCTCCTCAGCCCCTGCAGCTGCATGAGTCAGCAAACCCTCCAGGATGGCGTTTGATCCAAGAACTTTGAACTTGCCAGCTTCTATAAGTGTGTGAGTCATTTTCATAAGATAAATTTCTCTCTCTCTACATATATAAGCTTTACTGATTTTGTTTCTCATTAGCCATCAGAGTGACACAAATCAAAACAAAAATGAGATACTACCTCACCCCAGCACTAACAGCAAAGTTCAAGAAGACAACGTAACAAATGCTGGCGAGGATGTGGACACTGGGACTCTCATCCACTGCTGGTGGGGCTGTAAAATGATACAACCACTGTGGAAAGCAATACGGCAATTCCTTAAAAAGTAAGAATTAGAAATACCATTTGACCCAGCAATTCCATTACTAGGTATATATCCTAAAGAAGTGAGAACCAGAACAAGAACAGATATGTGCATACCCATGTTCACTGAAGCACTATTTAGAAAACAGAAAGATGCAAACAATTTATGTGCCCATTAACAGAACAATGGC
>NW_006935593.1:1900-2916 GCF_000298275.1 Orycteropus afer afer
TGAGGGATGGATTATAGTCCATTTATGTTGTATCAACCATTAGCTGTTAGAGAGGCCAATACCTATGTGCTGGGTGAGGTGATGTCCAAGACACAGTAAAGCAAAAATTGAGAATAAGGTGCAAACAATGTGTATGGTAATCTATTTGCTTAGAAAAAGTCTTAGGTGTTTGTATCTGCATAGAATCTCTGGAAACATAAAGAAATAACAAGGATTCCTCTGGGGAGGATGACTGAAACAAAGAATGAGAAAAAGACTCTTAATTGTGTATCTTTTACTACATGACTACACGAGTATATCACCCTTAACATCCATGATACGTTCTGTGAGACAGGATGTTATGTGATTTGGATGTTATGAAAAAGGTGTATTATCAACTGTAGAATCTACCTCAAAGTGTAGCTGGGGGGAAGCAACTTTGTCTGGAGAACACATCTTTCATGTGAAGTATGTGTTACAGACCTTTCTTCTCCTTAGTGGAGTGAGTGTCTCAGACCGTTCAACTCATTAATGGAGAGTGTGTCATAGACCATTCTCATTAGAACAGTGAGTGCTACAGACCATTCTCTTGTAAGTTGGTTGGACTCCAAAGGTGAGTATGAGATCTTGGTATTTGGGTGGCCGGATTACCAGGACTTAGCCAAGATGATCACAAATACGGCGATCACTGCCGGCACTGGGGGCCAAGTTCAGAGAAGAGCCCTGCTCTGGAGGCTGGCACCCAGTAGGCTCCGGACATTGCACAGGGCTTGGTCCCAAGCTTTGGCCTACGGCAGGAGCCATGCACAGGTGAAAGTAGAAGCCCTGTGCTGAATGCTGGTGTTCTAGTTCCTGATATATTTCCTGGTTTCAGAAAGCTAGGGTAGGATTTTTTACTTTTCCTGTGTCAAATGCTTACAAAGATGAATTTAAAGAGTTCTATCAAAACTGCCTGGTATTGGTTCAATGACAGATACATAGACCAATGGAATAGAATTGAGAACCCAAATATAGATCCATCGACCTATAGTCAGCTG
>NW_006935594.1:0-1220 GCF_000298275.1 Orycteropus afer afer
GTTTTCATTCTCGTTTGATTCAAGGAATTTTTGAATTTCAATTTTGATTTCTTCTCTTACCCAGTCTTTCTCAAGGAGGGTGTTGTTTTGTTTCCATGTGTTTACTCTTTTCCTGTTGATCTTCCTATTTTTGATTTCTAACTTGATAGCATTATGATCTGAGAAGATGTTTTGCAGTATTTCAATGCTTTTAAATTTATTAAGGCTTTCTTTATGGCATAACATATGGTCTATCATGGAAAATGTTCCAAGTGCACTGGAGAAGAATGTATATTGTGCTGCTATTTGGTGAAGTGCTTTGTAGATGTTTGTAAAGCCAAGTTGATGGATTGTATTGTTTAGCTCTTCTGCATCTTTGTTGAGTTTCTTTCCAGTTCTATCTTTCAAAGAAAGTGGTGTATTAAAATCTTCCACTATGACTGTGGGGTCATGTATTTGGCTTTTCAACTCTTTTAAAGTCTGATGTTTGTGTTTTGGGGCTCTTTCATTGGGTCCATAGATATTTGTTATGGTTATATCTTCATGTTCAGTTGATCTTTTAATCATTATATAATGTCCTTCCTTGTCTTTTATGGTTGTTTTGTCTTAAAGTCAGTGTGACCAGAAATTAATATTGCCACTCCTGCTCTCTTACAGTTGCCATTTGCTTTATATATCTTTCTCCAACCTTTGATTTTTAGTCTATTTTTGTCTTTATCTCTAAGGTGTGTCTCTTGTAGGCAGCGTATTAATGGGTTTTGTTTTCTTATCCAATGTGCAACTCTCTGTCTCTTGAGTGGTTCATTTAATCCATTACCATTCAGTATAATTATTGACAAGTGTGAATTGGTTGCTGTCATTTTGGTATGTGTTTTTTCTTGGTGTCCCTTGTTTCTTTGTTCCATATTATTTTCTATCCTGAGGTCATTATGTATATGAGTCCTGTTCTCATTTCCTTTGTTGATGTTGTTTTAGTATTTGCTGAGTATTTGTGCTTGTCCTCTTTTTTATTGTCTTGTGCAGGTTTATCATTTTTTGTTGAGGTTACCTATGATTTATACTTTTCTCCCTGAATTTAGAACAGTCCATTCTATCTTGCAACTCTCTTAACATCCTCATCATTTAGAAGTTCTGTAACTACGCAGTCTTTTCCCTCTTTTCGTTTATAGTGGTCCTCACTTGCCAGTTGATGTCTCTGGTTCCCTGTTTACAATTTTCTTAGCTCATTTTACTTTGGATAT
>NW_006935594.1:1908-2819 GCF_000298275.1 Orycteropus afer afer
TAATTTTTCACTTATTTTGTCATTTTGTTCTTGTGTTTTCTTCTAAAATTCTTCTAAGGTTTTTTTCTGTGTTTTCTTTGGTCTGTCTCTCAATCCTTTGAAGATACCTAAATATAATTCTTTTGAATTCCTTATCAGAGAGTTTCAAATACGCTGCTTCTTCCTCGGGGATGCGTTTTGGGTCTGTATCCTGTTCCCTTGTTTCCACCTCTTTATCCTGCTTCTTTATGTGGACTGTGATGGTCTGTTGTTTCCAAGGCATCGTGACGTTGTTGTATTTAGATCTCTGTGACCTGTTTGTGAATAGCAGCCAAGGGTGACTCAGGCTTTTCTTGGTGGTTTATTACCATTGGCCCCTTGGTGGAGAAGGAGGTAGTGGCTCTTGCTTAGTAAGTGAAGTTGCGGGAGGTATGGGTGTAGTTGTTATCTTATGGGGACTGTTGGTTCCTCCCACTCAGGTAGACAAAAATTACAATTGAATAACTGTCAAAAAAAAAGCACATGCACAAAAAATACACCATGTAATCACATAGGAACAGTAACCAAAAAAAAGAAAAAAGAGAAAAAAGAACAAGAAAAAAACAAGAAAACCTGGAATATCTGCAGATAAGGTACTTAGAGAAAAAAAGGTAGAGAAGGAGAATAATGAAGAAAAAAATGGGAAAAATGCAAAATGTGAAACAAGGAATGGGATTAACCATGAGAAAAAAGGGGGAAATAGAAAAGAATTAAAAAAAAAATAGTTTTTTTAACTAGGAACAAGGAAAAGAAAAAAATAGCAGCATACTAGGACCTGGGAGGGGAAGAATAAAGAAAAACAATAATAAAATAATGGAAAGGCTGACTTTGACAGTCAAGGGCAAGGTCAGACTGCAAACCTGTAAATATTGGCACCTCCTTTGGAATATTTA
>NW_006935595.1:0-2899 GCF_000298275.1 Orycteropus afer afer
CATTCCCTGGAGAAGGATATCATGCTTGGTAAAGTGGAAGGTCAATGAAAGAGGGGAAATCCTCAACCAAATGAATTGACATAGAGCCTACAATGATGGGCTCAGGTATAGCAAGGATTGTGGAGCTGGCACGGGACAGGGCAGTTGTTTGTTTTTTTTTTCTTTTTTTTTTGCTGTACATAGTGTCTATATGAGTTGGAGACAACTCGACAGCACCTAATAACAATGAAGTTCCATTCACCTCCCCACACTTGTTCAGCTTGCATGTCTATGTATTCACTTGTAGATTATTGTTATTACTGTTATTGCAAGATTGTGTATGTGATAGTATTCACCTCTGCTGCCTTTAACTCTTGTGCTCCTCCCATTGTCTGCCTTTGATATAATCATTTTGTTCTGATTTGCTGCTTATTGTATACTGCCTCTCACTTCATCCAAGTTAATATGTGTCTACTCTCTAGTTAGTGATTTATGCTCTCATTTCCTCCCATACCTGTGGTTTTGGTTTCCCAGTGCGTGTAATAGTTATGCTTACACTGTACTATAGTCTATTAAGTCTCTTTCAATTTATGAAAAATTAAGAAGTACTATTAGAATTACCAAAATGTGACACAGAAATACAAAGAGAGTCCTCTGTCTCACACCTAGAAACCTATGAAGCATATTTCTTTTTATGTGGAAATATTTTCATTTTTTACTATATTTGCCCTTTTGTGGTTGACTAATTTCACTCAGCATAATGCCTTCCAGGTTCATCCATGTTATAAGGTATTTTGTAGATTCATTATTATTCTCTGACATCCCATGGTATTCCATTGTGTGTTTGTACCATAGTTGATATATACACCCACTGATGGGCACTGCAATTGTTTCCATTTTTATACTATTGGGAATGATGATGCAATGCGCATATGTCTCCATATATCTCTTCATGTCATGGCCATTATTAAGATACATCCCTACTAGTGGAATTGCTGAATCATATGATATTTCTATTTCTAATTTTTAAGGTAAGCACTATACAATTTTCCACAGTCGTTGTACCATTTTTTCATCCCACCAACAGTGTATGAAGCTTTTAGTATCTTTACAACCTGATCAGCATTTGTTGTTCTCTGTTTTTTTTAAACTTTGCTATTAATGCTGGGGTCAGATGGTATCTCATTGTTGTTTTGATTTGCATCTCTCTAATGACTAATGTAAAAATTTTCAAACAATATCACTAATATCACACACAAGTAAAACATTGCTGAAGATAACTAAAAAATGGTGGTAACAGTATATTGACAAGGAACTGCCAGAAATTTAGGCTGGATTCAGGAGAAGATGTGGAACAAAGAATGTCACTGCTGATGCCAGATGGATCTTAGTTTAAAGCAAAAAACATCAGAAAGACATTTAGCTGCATTTTATTGACTATGCAAAGACATTAGGCTGTGTGGATCATAACAAAGTATGGATAACATAGCAAAGAATGGTAATTCCAGAACACTTAATTGTGCTCATGAAGAACCTGTGCATAGACCAAGAGGTTGTTTGAACAGAACAAAGGCATACACATAGTTTAAAATCAGGAAGAGTGTGCATCAAGGTTATATTCTTGTTTCCCAAATTTATTCTATCTGTATGCTGAGCAAATAATCCAGGAAGATGGATTATATGAAGAACACAGTATTATAGTTGGAGGAAGACTCATTAACAACCTCTGATTTGTAGGGGACACATCCTTGCTTGAAAATGAAGATGACTTGAAGCACTTACTGATGAAGAACAAAGACTATAGTCTTCAGTGTGGATTACACTTCAACAACAACAAAAATCATCATAAGTGAACCAACAAGAAACATCATGATAAATGGAGAAAAGATTGAAGTTGTCAAAGATTTTGTTTTACTTGGATTCACAGTGACCACAGATGTGTGTTGTTCTTGTTATGTGCCGTTGAGTCAGACCCGACTCATAGCAACCCCTCCTTGGGTTTCCAAGGTGGTATCACTATGAAAGTATATTGCCGAACCTCCCTTTCGAGGAGGGGCTGGTGGGTTTGAACCTCCAGCCATGTGGTTAGCAGTCAAGTGCCTTAGGCACTACGCTACCAGAGCTCCTCCCACATATGCAACAGTCAAGGAATTAAACAACATATTACACAGTACAACAAATTGACAGACGAGTGGTTTTATTTATTTATATATATTTTTATATATGCCCTTTATTATGTTGAGGAATTGCCCTTCTATTTCTTTTTTTTCTGAGTATTTTTATCAAGAATGGATGTTGGATTTTGTCAAATGCCTTCTTTTGCATTGACTATATGATCCTGTGATTCTTTTCCTTCATGTTATTTATATGGTGAATTACATTGATTGTTTTTCTAACATTGAACCATTTTTGCATAATTGGTATGAATCCCACTTGGTCATGCTGTATTATTATTTTTAATATGTTATTGGAGTCTATTGGCTAGAATTTTGTTGAGAATTTTGTATCTATGTTCATTAGGGCTATCAGTCTATAATTCTCTTTTATAGTGGTGCCTTTGCCTGTTTTTGGTATCAATGTAATGCTCACTTCATAAAATGGATTCAAGAATATTCCTTCCTTTGCTGTATATCGGAATAGTTTGAGCATGTTGTTGTTGTTATGTGCCATCGAGTCGGACCCGACTCATAGTGACCCTTCCTTGGGTTTCTGAGGCAGTATCACTATGGAAGTAGATTGACCCATCTTCCTTCCGAGGAGTGGCTAGTGGGTTTGAACCGCCAGCTTTCTGGTTAGCGGTCAAGTGCCTTAGGCACTATGCTACCAGAGCTCCTCATTGGTGTCAATTTTTCTCTGAATGTGTGGTAGAATTTGCTAGTGGTGAAGCCATTTGGGATAGGGCTTTTTTTTTTTTTTTTTT
>NW_006935596.1:0-544 GCF_000298275.1 Orycteropus afer afer
TTTGGGTAGAATTGACATTTTCACAATGTTCAATCTTCCTGTCCACAAGCATGGGATGTTCTTCCATTTATGTAAATCTCTTATGGTTTCTTGAAGAAGTTTTTTAAAGTTTTCTTTGTACAGGTCTTTTGTGTCCCTGATAAGATTTATTCCCAAGTATTTTATTTTTTTGGTAGCTATTGTAAATGGTATTGAATTTCTTATTCCTTCTTCAGCAATCTCTTTGCCGGTGTAGAGGAATCCAACTGATTTTTGGATGTTGATCTTCTATCTTGCCATGATGCTAAATCTCTCAATTAGTTCCTGTAGGTTTTTGACTGAGTCTCTTGGGTTTTCTAGGTATAGGATCATATCATCAGCAAACAGCAATAGTTTGACTTCTTCCTTACCAATCTGGATGCCTTCCATTTCCCTTTCTTGCCTTATGGACTTGGGTAGGACTTCCAGTACAATGTTGAATAGAAGTGGAGATAGCGGGCATCCTTGTCTGGTTCCCGTTCTCAGGAGGAATGGTTTCAGTCTGTCTCCATTGAGAATAATGTTG
>NW_006935596.1:2755-3279 GCF_000298275.1 Orycteropus afer afer
TGTTAAATTGATCCTTTAATCATTATATAATGTCCTTTTTTGTCTTGTATGGTGGTTTTTGTCTTAAAGTTAATTTTATCAAAAATTAATATTGTCACTCCTGCTCTCTTACCGTTGCCATTTGCTAGAGGTATCTTTTTCCAACCTTTGTTTTTTAGTCTATTTTTGTCTTTATCTCTAAGGTGTGTCTCCTGTAGGCAGCATATTGATGGCTTTTATTTTCTTATCCAATCTGCAACTCTCTGTCTCTTGAGTGGTGCATTTAATCCATTAGCATTCAGTGTAATTATCGACAAGTATGAATTCGTTCCTTTCATTTTGGTATATGTTTTTTCATGATGTCCCTGGTTTCTTTTTTCCATATTATTTCCTGTGCTGAGCTCATTATGTTTATGAATTGTGTTATCATTTCCTTTGTTGCTGTTGTTGGAGTATTTGCTAATATTTGTGCTTGTCATCTTTTTTTATTGTGATATGAAGGTTTATCATTTTTTCTTTGAGGTTACCCTTTGATTTATAATTTT
>NW_006935597.1:0-1171 GCF_000298275.1 Orycteropus afer afer
CACAAGGACTTGATAAACACAAAATCAACTACAATGAAAAAAGACAAGGAAAACTCAACAACAAAATGAAATCAGCACAGAAAAATATTCAGAACAAAGAAACAATCAACACCATAACAAAAAACACAAAAGAATGACAGCAGTAAATTCATACCAATCATTAATCACACTGAATGTGAATGGTATAAATGCACCAGTTGAGAGAGAGAGAGTGGCAGATTGGATAAGAAAAGAAGACCCATCAATATGCTGCCTACAAGCAACCTGCTTTAGACACAAATATAAAAATAAATTAAAAATCAAGGGATGGAAAAAAAATCAAGCTAATGGCAACAAAAAAGAACAGGAGTGGCAATATTAATTTCTGATAAAATAGACTTAAGCAGAAAATCAGCATAAGGGATAAAAAGGGCATTATATGATGATAAAAATATCAATTGACCAAGAGGACATAACTGTGATAAATGTCTATGCACCCAATGAAAGAGCTCCAAAACACATAATGCAAACATTAACTGAATTGAAAGGAGAAATAGACAATCCTACAATAGTAGTAGGAGACTTTAACACACCACTTTTAATGAAGAACAGAACAACTAGAAAAAAATTCAACAAACATACAAAAGATCTCAACAACACAATCAACCAACTCAACCTCATAGACAGATACAGAACACTCCAGCCAACAAAAACATAATACACATTCTTTTCCAGTGCACAAGGATCATTCTCCAAAATAGACCGCATGTTAGGCCACAAAAGAAGCATCAGTAAATTTTAAAACATGGAAATAATACAAAGCATCTTCTCAGATCACAATGCTATAAAATTAGAAATCAATACTAGGAAGATCAAAGGGGGGAAAATTCAAATACAGGGAAAATGAATAACACACTGTTGAAGAACTGTTGAGTAACAGAAGAAATAAAATGTGAAATAAAAAAAAATTCCTAGAAACAAATGAGAATGAAAACACAACATACCAAAACCTTTGGAACAGTGAAAGCAGCACTAAAATGTCAATTTATAGCAATAAATGCACACATAAAAAAGAAGGAAGAACCAAAATTAACACCTTAATGCAACAACTACAACAATTAGAAAAAGAGCAACAAAAAAAGCCTACATTCTCCAGAAGAAAGGAAATAATAAAGATCAGAGCAGAAATAAA
>NW_006935597.1:2410-2856 GCF_000298275.1 Orycteropus afer afer
ACTATTGAAGAAAACAAAAACAAAATAGGAGGCTTCATACTCCCTGGTCTCAAAACCTACCATACAGCCACAGTAGTCAAAAACAACCTAGTATTGGTACAATGATAGACACAGAAACCAGTGGAACAGAATTGAGAATCCAGAAATAGATCCATCTGTCTATGGATAGCTGATCTTTGACAAAGGGTCAAAGCCTATTACATGGAGGAGGGGTAGCCTCTTTAACAAATGGTACAGGCAAAACTGGATATCCATTTACAAAAAGTTAAACAAGAGCCATACCTCACACCATACACAAAAACTAACTCCAGATGGATCAAAGACCTAAATGTAAAACCCAAAGCTATAAAGTTCATCAAAGATAAAATAGGGGCAAATTTAGGGGCCCTCATGGGAGCTCTGGTAGCATAGTGGCTAAGGCACTTGACTGCTAACCAGAAGGCTGG
>NW_006935598.1:0-663 GCF_000298275.1 Orycteropus afer afer
CATTCTATCTTGCAACTCTCACCATTTAGAAGTTCTGTAACTACACAGTCTTTTCCCTCTTTTTGTTTGTAGTTGTCCTCATTTGCCAGTTGATGGGTCTGGTTTCCTGTTTACAATCTTGTAAGCTCATTTTACTTTGGATATGTCCGTAGCTGTAGTTTCTGGGTTATATCATCTTGTGTATTAATGGTCAGTTGTTATTTGCTATTTTTGGTTCTCTGCTCAAAGGACTCCCTTTGGCATCTCTTTTAAGGTTGGGCTGGTTTTAACAAATTCCCTTATTTTCTCCTTATCTGAAAATCTCCTAATTTCATTATCATATTTGAGGGACAATTTTGCAGGATATATAATTCTTGGTTGAAAATTTTTCTCTTTCAGGGTTTTATATATACAATGCCATTGCCTTCTTGCTTGCATGGTTTCTGCTGAGAAATCAGAGCTTATTCTTACTGGTTGTCTTTTGTACATAACTTTTCATTTTTCCTGTGCTGCTTTCAGGATTCTGTCTTTGTCTTTGGTTTTGATGAGTTTGATGATGATGTGTCTTGGTGATTTTCTTTTAGGGTCTATCCTGTTTGGGGTTTGTTGGAATTCCTGGATGGATATATTCTCATCTTTCATAATTTCAGAGAAGTTCTCCTCCAGCAAATCTTGGACAATTTT
>NW_006935598.1:3018-3564 GCF_000298275.1 Orycteropus afer afer
GTCTGTGTTAATTGGTTTCCCTTTTCTTTTTTGAAGAGGGTCTGTGCAGTCCTTCTGCCTAGTCTGCCATCTTGCCAGATCTCTGTCATCTGATGTCTTGACTGCTGCTTCCATTGGTGTTGCTTGCAGAAAAAAGTTATATGACGTCTTTGAGAATTCAATCTTTTCTCTATTTATCGTGATGCTACTTATTGGACCAGTTATGAGGATTTTTGTTTTCTTTCTATTGAGGTGTAATCCATCCTGTGGACTGTAGTCTTTATTCATCATCAGTAAGTGCTTCAAGTCATCTTCACTTTCAGCAAACAAAGTTGTGTCATCTGTGTATCACAGGTTGTTAATGAGTCTTTCTCCAATCCTGATGCTATGTTCCTCTTCATATAGTTCAGCTTCTTGGATTATCTGCCCAACATACAGATTGAATAAGTATGGTGAGAGGATACAACCCTGACACACTACCTTCTTGATTTTAAACCATGCAGTATCCTCTTGTTCTGCTCAAACAACAATCTCCTGGTCTATGCACAGGTTCCTCATGAGTACAAT
>NW_006935599.1:0-779 GCF_000298275.1 Orycteropus afer afer
AGTCTCTTGGGTTTTCTAGGTATAGGATCATATCATCAGCAAATAGGAATAGTTTGACTCCTTCCTTACCAATTTGGATGCCTTTGTTTTCCTTACTTGCCTTATGGCCCTGGCTAGGATTTCCAGTACAATGTTGAATATTATTGTTGTTGTTATATGCCGTAGAGTTGGACCCAACTCATAGCGAACGCACCTTGGGTTTCCGAGGCAGTATCACTATGGAAGTAGATTGCCCCATCTTCGCCTTCTGGTTAGCAGTCAAGTGCCTTAGACACTATGCTACCAGAGCTCCCATATTTAATATTCAATGTTGAATAGAAGTGGTGGTAGCAGGCATCTTTGTCTGGTTCGTGTTCTCCAGAGGAATGGTTTCAGTCTCTCTCCTTTGAGAATAATGTTGGCTATTGGTTTTGCATAGATGCCCTTTACTATGTTGAGGAATGTCTCTTCCATTCCTATTTTGCTGACAGTTGTGATCTGAAATGAGTGTTGGATTTTATCAAATGCCTTTTCTGCATCAATTGATATGATTGTGTGGTTTTACTCCTTTGTTTTATTTACGTGGTGGATGACATTGATTGTTTTTCTAATGTTTAACCATCCCTGCATACCTGATATGAACCCCACTTCATCATAATGATTGATTTTCTTGATCTGTTGTTGCAGTCTATTGCCTAGGATTTGGTTGAAGATTTTTGCATCTATATTCATGAGGGATATTGGTCTGTAGTTTTCCTTTTGAGTGATGTCTTTGCCTGGTTTTTGTATCAAGGTTATGC
>NW_006935599.1:1435-2718 GCF_000298275.1 Orycteropus afer afer
TCAGTTTCCATGTGTTTACTTTTTTTCTATTGATCTTCCTATGGTTCGTTTCCAATTTCATAGCATAATGATCTGAGAAGATGCTTGGCAGTATTTCAATGTTTTTTAATTTATGAAGGCTTGTTTTATGGCCTAACATATGGTCTATCATGGAAAATGTTCCATATGCACTGGGAAAGAATGTATAATATGCTTCTGTTAGGTGAAGTGCTCTGCAGATGTCTATAACATCAAGTTGGTGGATTGTATTGTTTAGCTCTTCTGAATCTTTGTTGAGTTTCTTTCGAATTGTTCTGTCTTTCAAAGAAAGTGATGTATTAAAGGCTCCCACAATGACTGTGGAGTCATCTATTTGCCATTTCAACTCATTTAAAGTCTGGTTTATGTATTTTGGGGTTCTTTCATTGGGTCCATAGATATTAATTATGGTTATATCATCATGTTCAATTGCTCCTTTAATCTTTATATAATGTCCTTCCTTGTCTCATATGGTGGTTTTTGTCTTAAAGTCTATTTGATCAGAAATTAAAATTGCCACTCCTGTCCTCTTACAGTTTCCATTTGCCTGATATATCTTTTTCCAGTCTTTGATTTTTAGTCTATTTTTATTTTTGTCTCAAAGATGTGTCTCTTGTAGGCAGCATATTGATGGATTTTGTTTTCTTATCCAATCTCCAGCTCTCCAACTCCTGAATGGTGCATTTAATCCATTAACATTCAGTGTAATTATTGACAAGTGTGAATTGGTTGCTGTCATTTTGTTAGGTGATTTTTCATTGTGTCCATGGTCTCTTAGTTCCATATTATTTTCTGTGCTGAGCTCATTATGTTTATGAATTGTGTTATAATTTCCTTTGTTGCTGTTGTTTTAGTATTTGCTGAATATTTGTGCTTGTCCTCTTTTTTATTGTGATGCGAATGTTTATCATTTTTCTTTAAGGTTACCCTATGATTTATAATTCTCTCCCCAAGATTAGAACAGTCCATTCTGTCTTGCAACATTTTTGACTCCCTCACCGTTTAGAAGTTCTGTAACTACACAGTATTTACCCTCCTTTTGGTTTGTAGTTGTCCTCACTTGCCAGTTGATGTGTCTGGTTCTCTGTTTATAATCTTGTAAGCTCATTTTTCTTTGGATATGTCTATAGCTGTGGTTTCTGGTTATGTCGTCTTGTGTGTTAATGGTTGGTTGTTATTTGCTATTTTTGGTTCTCTGTTCAAAGGACTTCCTTTAGTATCTCTTGTAAGGTTGGTCTGGTTTTAACAAATTCCCTTAGTTTCTG
>NW_006935600.1:0-480 GCF_000298275.1 Orycteropus afer afer
TCAGAAATTAATATCACCACTCCTGCTCTCTTACAGTTGCCATTTGCTTGATATATCTTTTTTCCAACCTTTGATTTTTAGTCTATTTTTGTCTTTGTCTCTAAGGTGTGTCTCTTGTAGGCAGCATATTGATGGATTTTGTTTCCTTATCCAATCTGCAACTCTCTGTCTCTTGAGTGGTGCATTTAAACTGTTAACATTCAGTCTAATTATTGACAAGTATGATTTGGTTGCTGTCATCTTGGTATTTGTTTTTTTATGGTGTCCCTGGTTGCTTTGTTCCATATTATTTTCTGTGCTGAGCTGATTGTGTTTTTGAATCCTGTTAAAATTTCCTGTGTTGCTGTTGATTTAGTATTTGCTGGGTATTTATGCTTGTCCTCTTTTTTATTGTAATATGAAGGCTTATCATTTTTTTTGAGGTTACCTTATGATTTATACTTTTCTCCCTGAGTTTAGAACAGTCTATTCTGTCTTGCA